>NC_081407.1:590880619-591183119 GCF_030272615.1 Cryptomeria japonica
GAATAAAAGAAATGTTTCACTTAATGCAGCTAAACTTGGGTTTTTCAAGTAATCTCTACCGGGGCTATGGATGCCTAGCTAGAAGTAAAGAACTACTTGATGGAGGCCAAAGGTATCTTTGTCTAGGCTATGGATGCCTGGCTAGTAGCAGAGCTATGCCTAGGATGACCTTGCACATAACACATTGATTGACTTCACCTATGTAGCTTGTGTTAGGATAACCGGTGAACAACTAAGAGCGAGAGGGGGTGAATCAGTTGTTAACAGATTATAACTTTTAATCCACAATACAACCTTAAACAAATCAGAGTACCGGTAAAGAACAAACAGATGCTGGTGGAAATAGATACCGGTAAACAATACAAATTATCAATTAACCAGATAATCAATGCAAAGCAACCATACCACATAACACCATGATTTGTACATGGAAAACTCGGAAAGGGAAAAACTATGGTGGGAAGCCTACCCACAGTCAAATGATACTTCTGTAGAAAGTATGTGTTGCAATGAGGGGCTTGCACTTGTAGAAAGGCACAATGTCTAGAGCATACTGCTCATTACAAATAGAGTCTCACTGACTATAGAGAGGCTACAACCTTCTCAAGATAAATGGAAAACAATCCAATAGAGTGAACTGTCGGAAATAGAATCCACTCTGCCTGATTAGAGTCCTAGTTAAGCTCAATGTCAGAGGACTAAATCCTCTTCTGAAACCATTTCAATCACCAATGATTGATCAACTCTTCTACCTGAATGATATTACAATATTCACACATTACTAACCTTGGCCATGACCTTTCCAATAACCATGATACTTTACAAAGAGTTTCTACCTCTTATTTATACAAACCCTAAGGGCTAAACCAATTAGGCTAGCCACCTAGAGATATTATAATAATATCATTAGATAATTCCTTTTTACAATGATATGCCATGTCAGCTTAAGACCAAAACAATAATAAGAAATCCATAAAACATCTCAAATCATCCAGGTAGCATGTAGAGTACACACTAGCAAGATACTGATCCATAACCTAGATAGGTACTAGACCTATTCTAGGTCTACCATGCCAAAGCAATGTCTTCAAGCAATTGAAGTATGATCAACGAACATCTTCAATATCTTGAAATCCTTGAAGAAGGTGCACCAACACTAATTGTGCATCCTGTCATGATTCCTCAATGAAAGCTCTACTGGTAAAGCCATAAACCAATGTCGGTAAAGGTTTACTAGAGTGTATGATAACATCCAATTACCAAGACAATACCAACTGACCAAAATATACTTCTGGAGCATATAACACATGAAATTCAATATACTTCACTGATCCAAACATGTTGGAAGTGTCCAACAGATAATCTCTTCTGCTGGTAAGACTAGATCTTATACCAATAACCTATATGCCAGTAATCATCTATATCAGCCAGTGTAACTCTATCTGCCAATAACAGCTAGTGTTGACATCAATGCCACGCATAATCAATTCACCCATAATGCCAACAATATCCCCCTTTGGCATTGATGGCAACACTAGATGTGAAAAATATCTAAGTACCATAAAATGCCAAACAAGTATCCCCCTATGGAAGACAACCCACAATAAATAGCTCTCCCCTAGTGAATGATATCTTTGTAAGGTTCCGAACAAATTTCTCTCCCCAAAGTATACAACTTTTCTTTTATTTTCACATCAATATCTCTCCTCCTTTGAAATCAATGCCAAAAATCTGATAAAATATCAAAGCAATGATATAAACTTCTGAATCTCAAACCTGACTACTACCCCTGAGTAGTAGCACCACTCATCAGTGTCAGAATGAATAATGTTTATGATAATACATGTCGAACTGATGACAAACTTCATCAATCAAGTCTCTACTAGAGGGGCAAAAACCCCTAACCTGTCTCTCAAGTATTCAAATGATTCCTTAGACAACGGTTTAATGAATATGTCTACAATCTATTCTTTATTGTTCATATAAACCAATTTGACTTCCTTAGCTTCTAACATGTCCTTCAGAAAGTTATACTTTATTGAAATATACTTAGTCTTAGAGTGAAATACTGGATTCTTGGATATGTCAATAGTTGCAGAGTTATCACAGTAGATAACTATCGGTTCACTACAATTTACCCTAATATACTTCAACATTTTCTTCATCCATAAAACTTGAGTGCAATTAGTTGATGTTGCAACATTCTCAGCTTCTGCAGAAGATAAAGAAATGCATGACTATTTTTTCCTTATTCATGAAACCAGATTCTTTCCAAGAAAGAAAGCTCCACCAGAAGTGTTGTTCCTATCATTAGTATCACTTGCCCAATCTGAGTCAGTATGTGTACATAAAGTGAAAACATCATTTATGGAATACCATAACCAATATTTTGTTGTTCCTTGATACCAGAATATCCTCTTTACTGCACATTCATGATTTTCTTTAGGACTACTTTGATATCTTGAAACAATACTTGCTGCATTTATAATATCAGGTCTAGTATGAGTTAGATATAACATACCACCAATCATATATTTATACCTTGTTGGATTTACTGGTGAAGAAGTATCCTTGATAGATAATTTCTCACTTGTAGCCATAGGAGCACTTACCGGTTTGGAATTCTCCATACCAAACTTTTTTAACAATTACTAGTGAAAAACTGAGAGGGGAGGGGGGGGTGAATTAGTTGTTAATAGATTATAACTTTTAATCCACAATACAACCTTAAACAAATCAGAGTACTGGTAAACAATACAACTTAACAATTAACTAGATAATCAATCAAATCAACCATACCACATAACACCATGATTTGTACATGGAAAACTTGAAAAGGGAAAAACCATGGTGGGAAGCCTACCCACAATCAAATGATACTTCTACAGAAAGTATGTGTTACAATGAGGGGCCTGCACTTGCAGGAAGGCACACTTCCTAGAGCGTACTGCTCATTACAAATAGAGTCTCATTGACTATAGAGAGGCTACAACCTTCTCAAGATAAATGGACAACAATCCAATAGAGTGAGCTGCTGGAAATAGCATCTACTATGCCTGATTATAGTTCTTGTTAAGCTCAATGCCAGAGGACTAAATCCTCTTCTAAAACCAATTTGATCACCAATGATCGATCAACTCCTCTGCCTAAATGATATTACAATATTCATACATTACAAACCTTGAACATGACCTTTCCAATAACCATGATACTTTACATCTACCTCTTATTTATAAAAACCCTAAGGCCTAAACCAATTAGGTCAGCCACCTAAAGATATTACAATAATATCATTACATAATTCCTTTTTACAATGATATGCCATGTTGTCTTAAGACCAAAACAATAATAACAAATCCATAAAACATCTCGAATCATCCAGGTAATGTGTAGAGTACATGCTAGCAAGATACTGGTCCATAACCTAGACAGATACCGAACTTATTCTAGGTCCACCACACCAAAGAAATGTCTTCAAGCAATTGAAGCATGATCAACGAACATCTTCAATATCTTGAAATCCTTGAAGAAGGTGCACCAACATCAATTGTGCATCCTGTCATGATTCCTTAATGAAAGCTCTTTTGGTAAAGCCATAAACCAGTGCCAGTAAGGGTTTACCCGAGTATATGATAACATCCAATTACCAAGCCAATACCAACTGACCAAACATGCTTATGGAGCATATAACACATGAAATCCAATATACTTCACTGATCCAAACATGTCGAAAGTGTCCAATAGATATTTTGTTTTGTCGGTAACACTAGATCTTATACCAATAACCTATCTATCGGTAACCATCTATATTAGCCAGTGTAACTCTATCTACCAGTAACAGCTAGTGTTGACATCAATGCCACACATAATCAATTCACCCATAATGCCAATAGCTTGGGCCCAATTTCCTTTGTTTATCTTCATTATTTAGAATGATGGAGTAATAAATCATAAGCACACACTCAAGAGTTAAATCTTGTTCAGTCCTGGACTTAGTTGTTTGTTCATTTGTTCATTCATATTTTTGCTCTTATACATCATTCTAAATGATATTAGCCTTAAGCATCAAGTTATATCAGAGATTCTAAAGTTCTAAAATGTCTAGAGTCATTTTTCCCAGATAGTCGCCATTTGTTATGCCTTAGATACCTAGCCTCATTAATTTCCTTGTCTTAAAAATATGGGTCTCCTCTCTTTTGTTTTGGTTTTATGTTTTTAATTTTTCATCGTTGAACCTCGAAACCCCAGAGTCCCGAGATGCTCTTTTCTTGGTTTTTTGAAGTTCACCCCGGAACCCCAGAGCCCTAGAGTTCTGAGGTTGGTTTTTGTTTTGTGTAAGACCCTAGAAACCTGGAGTCTTGAGGTCTTGCCTTGTTATTTTTGTAGAAGCCTCAAGAGTCCAGAGTCCCAGAATTCCAAGGTCTTTGTGTTTTGTTTGTGTTCTATTTTTACCTCAAAACTCTGGAACCCTGGAGTCCTGAGGTATGTTTCTTTGATTTTGTACTTTGGAACCCCAGAACCCCAGAGCCCCGAGGTGAGTTCTTTTCTTTTTTGTGTGTTTTACCTCAAAACCTTGGAACCCTGGAGTTTTGAGGTGTGGTTTTGGTTTTCATGTTTTACATCTCAGAAGTCCAGAACCTTAGACTCCTGAGGTCATGTTTAAGGTGAGCGTATGGATGAAGTATCGAGGGGTATAAATAGGAGAAATCAAATTTTTTGAGCTCATTTGTGCATTCAAGTTTTTAAGTCTCCCAGTTGTGATCTCTTGACTTCACGCCTCTATGTTTCTAAGTTCTTCATGGGTTTTATTCCACCAGGTTGGTGGATTTTCTCCCTCTTTGTGTTTTCTTGTTTAGATTTCCTAGTTTTTTAGCATAGATTTTTCATTTTTGGTTTTCCTCATTTTGTGTGTGTTTTACCTGCATGGCCTAGGTTTTCAAACCTCGGAACCCTGGAGTTCCAGGCTCTATAGATCTCTTCACCCTAGAACCCCAAAGTCCTAAGGTTGATCTTTTTTGAGTCACGTTTTCATCTCAGAACCTTGGATCCCCAGAGTTCTAAACCAGCCTCTGTGATTAATTACCCCCAGAACCTCGGAACCCCGGAGTTCTAAAGTTTTTTGATCCCATGCAACCATACTATTATCCAAACTAGAACCCCAAAGTTTTGGACCATCTTTTGGGCTTTCATTTAAAACACCTTGGGACTTCAAAACCGCGAAGTCCTGAATGAGCCAAGTTTAGAACTAGTCAACCCCGGAACCCTGGAGTTCTGGCCTTTTATCATTCTAAATTTGTTTCCATCCTGAAACACTGGAACCCCGGAGTTCTGGACTCCAATGTTTTTTCTACCCCAGAACCCTAGATCACTTGAGTTTTGAGCCATTTTATTTTAGCCCATATTGACCTCAGAACCTTAGACCCCCAGAGTTTCGAAGTCAGTTGTTTTAGGAGTTACCCACCTCAGAACCCCAGAACTTTGGAGTCCTAGAGTAGGTGATATTATTGATATATTTTTTATGTGATAGGATAATTTGTGGTTCTTTCTTGTAGATCAGAGCAATCGGATGGACCCAACCTCTAGCAAGAAAGGCAAGGAACTGGATAGACTCCCTACAACCATGAAATACCACTATCAAGGGTAGGTTTTTGCTTCTAAGCTGGATGATCAAATTAAATAGGTGATGAATATTGAAGTAGGATAGATTGAAATAGA
This sequence comes from Cryptomeria japonica, assembly GCF_030272615.1. Classification (NCBI taxonomy): domain Eukaryota; kingdom Viridiplantae; phylum Streptophyta; class Pinopsida; order Cupressales; family Cupressaceae; genus Cryptomeria; species Cryptomeria japonica. The sequence continues at coordinate 590,886,335 of NC_081407.1, forward strand.
GGACATCAGGACACATTTGGATAGGCCAAGGTTGGAGGGTCCTTTAAGGAGAATTAAGAGATTGGGGCTAGTAGAGGCTACCATTTTTCCACAATTTGTCCAAGCCCCTGAGTTCATCATGATTGTTGCACTGTTCTATAATGAAAACACTAGGAAGTGCACAGATGATCAAGGAAGAATTACAATAGATCTATCAGTAGATATGTTAGGGTTTGTATTTGGCATTCCTTCAAGAGAGGAAGACATGATGTTGATAACTAAGGAGGAAGCCAGAGAGGTATTGAATGACGATACCACCTCTTGTAAAAGACACATGAATGAAAATTGGCTCAAAGAGGAGAGAAAGATAGGATTGAAGGCCAATGACATTCTAAGGGCTGATTTCAAGGATGCACAACAAGACCTAATCATTATGCTAAGAAAGGCCTTCGGCAAGAAAGATTACCAACATTTCCATCCTTGGATGTTCCAATTCATGACAACGATTTTGATCGAGAATGAATACTTTGATTGGGCTCAAATATTTTTAGACAATATACATAAGAAATTGGTTGATGTGCACAGAATGAAAAAATTCTTCCTAACCTCATATGTTATCTAGAAAGCTACCTAAGCAAGCAAATTCCCATGGTTGCAAACAGAAGGCTAGTTTGGAGATGAAGAGATATAAAAGAAGGTATGGGAGTAATATACTCAACTCCTACTGAGAAATGCAAAGACACATTTCAAGAGAATGAATGATGCCTTCCTCTTCCCAATTATAATAAAACTCACAGGTGATACAGGGTACAAAATAAGCCCAGAGGCCATGGCAATAATCAAGGAATGGGCATGTTGGTTCATTCCAAACAAACATTCCACATACATCAGGGTTAGTGGATACAAAGGGAACCCCATGCTTCTCCCCACATACTATAATGATAGAATAATAATTTTAGAGTATGTCAGGAAGATGCTTGGGCTACAACCTTTGTTGTCTTCAAAGCACAAGACAAGTGTTGATTTTTCTATTTCGATTGGTTATTTTTTCTTATTCCAAAATTCTAGTGGCAAAGTCGGCAGAACAAGAGTTGCAAGATCTATATCTACGGGGAGTTTAATTATGCTTTGGAATTTTATGACTCATATGGTAAACTAAAGCAAATAATACCGAAAGCATATGATGGACATAAGCCAAGGTTGGAGGATTTTTGGGCTAACCTCCAAGATAGTTTTGATGTGAGAGAGAAAAATTATTCTAGACTCTCAGTGCCATAGATAATCAAATTTGAAATAGAAACTAGCCTCCCTAAAGAATTGAGGGATGATGGTGAGTTACTAGACCCAACATATAAAGAGTAGGAAATTGATAAGAAGCCTCTCTCTCTAATAAGATGGTCAGGATAGGAGGAGGTAGACATAGATTTAGTAACCCAAAATGTTATAGAGAGGACTAGACAATGGTTGAATTTGAGGGTTAGACCAAGCACCTCAAAAAGGAAGAAAAGGGAATCAACCTCCGATGTTCCTCAATCAAGGGCTCATAAAGAGTATATTCGCAAGACAAGGTCTATCTCCAGAAAGAATACATCCATGGATCTAGAAGAAGCTTCCCAACCTGAACAAAGTATTGAGGAACTCTTGAAGAAAGTCAAGAAGCAAATGAGGAAGACTGTCGATTTCAGAGTAAGAGAAGGGTTAGGAGTTGTACCAGTAGCAGAGGTGCATCCTATCAGAGCAATGATTGGGGAAACACCAGTAGAAGGTGCTTAGGAGGATGATGAGAAAGGAAAAGCTGATAAGAGTACACAACCTCCACCTGATACCATGGTTTCATCTCCATCTACTTCCATAGTACAACAAACATCAACCACTACCATTCTTGGGACAACACCTTTCTCTGCCCCAACTCATACTTTTGGTATGACATCGACAATATTAACTCCCTTAAAGAAAACATTTACTCCCACTACCAAAAAGGTCAGCATTCATAACATTGAGTAAGATTCTGATGAGGAGGATGAGCAACTTGTGGTACAATTAGTGCAAAGAAAGACTGAAAAGAAGAAAGAAAAGAAGTTTACTAAGAAACAGGAATCGATTGACCCCATGGACATTGATGAATAGGGTTTACTAGCTGAGAATCCACTTGGGGGAGAAAAGGAACAAAATGAGCCTAAGGATTCACAAGATGAGAGATTGGTCTTAACTCCTAAGGACCAAGAGGATTTGCTGAAAGAGATAGCCGCGAAGGAGAAATAAAAGGAACAAACATAGGGGATAAAGAGTATGAGGGATAAATACATGATAGGTTAGGGGAGTTGCATAATCAGTAGTAATTAAATATTGATATCTCTCTCTGAACCAACCAAGCTTAGTTGGGTACTTCAACCCAAGATGTTCAAATCCCCAAATAGGAAGAAGAGAAAAAAGATAAAGTAGAAGAGTAGTCAAAGGTACATATGGTGACTCCAGACATCATACCGCATGAAGGTGAGAAGGATGGTGACACATCGCAATGTTTGAGCTTCACCTTTGAGAACAAAAAGAAAGTGGTAATGCCTAAGGTGACACTATAACAAGAAATCAATGAAGAGCCAAGGAAAACAAAGAAATCCAAGACCATACATCATTTATCAAGAATTGGATTTGGTGAAGTGGTTGCTGATGTTGTGGTTCCGACACAAGCTAAAGGTCAGGGTTCTCCCAAACACTAAGTTTCACAGGTAAAATTGGGCAAATAGACCAAATGGGGAGAATTGGATACATTAGAACTTGCAACCAGCGTAGTGAGAAGAAGGATAGAAAAGGAACACACTTCTCACTCTAAGGTGAAGGCACAATTGCAACAGTATCAACAGTTGCTAGTAGAGATGAGCAAGCCCCTAGATGTATGGATGAATGATAACCTACCTTCAACCTCATCACTACTAGAAGCAGATGTGAAAGAACTTATGAAAGTAAGGAAGGTGGCAGCCACTAGGAAGACATGGGTGAAGGCAAATACCTCCAAAATTAGATTATTTTTGAAAAATACTATGAAGGTATATAAGAAAGCTACATAGGTTGCAGCAGCTTTAACTTCATGTTTTCAGCAATGGGAGAAGAATCTTAACATTTTTGGTAAGCAGTGTCGAGTTTTGAATAAGGTTTTGAACCTCAGAGCGGATATCATATTAGGTGAGGACCTGTTAGGAGGGGAAAGTATTGACAACCTGCAATCATATATATACATTTTGGAGTTGAAGATTAAGATGCTTGAACAATATGGGAAAGATATAATAGATGCCTGTTATCCTCTCCCAGGTGTAGTGAATAAATATGAGAGGTTTCTAGGCTAGCTATTGGGTATTTTTGGGCTTGGTCTTAGTAGTGCAAGATACATGGAGGAAGGTAATGTACTTCATCAATGGGATGCATATGCGATGCAATATCTTACAGCTTTTGTTGATTTTAACATTGAGTTAATGGATAGATATACATATTTAATAGCTCAATGTCAACAAGCTGCAGAAATAATTGGAAAATTAGAAGACAGGAATAAGAATGCAAAGGAGATTTTGAAGAAGTATAAGTTCAAAATCAAGCATGTTGCAGATCCTCCTGTGGAAGTGATTGCATGTATCATTAGCAATTATAAGAGCTATAAAAAGAAGTAAAGAATAAAAAGGCAATTGCTAATGATAGCAACATATTTTTTGGAATTTTGCATGATACCAGAGCTGGGACTTTGACTATTGCTTTAGCATGTACATGGATTATGGAATGGGTTTTGCATGATTACAAAATGTTGGTTTGTACAGCTTCGTTTCCGTAATGATCCTCTAGTCCTAGTTTCATAATAGTTAACCGGAGTTCAAGGTAGAGACTTGCATGTCAACTATGACTCCTTGCTATTTTAGAGATCATTTTAGATAGGGTTATTTCCTATAAAGTAGGACAAGAAACTCTATAAATTGGAGTTTTCAATTCATTTGTAAGGGTCCAGAAATTGATGATTTGAGGCCCACTTAGATATTTAAGATTATTTTATGCAATTTGTTATGAATTGGAATATTTTTGTGATACATTCTTTGAAGTTAATACAAGAAGCGACTTATAGGTTGCCTAATCTATGTGTATGTGCTATTAATTTGTTCTTTGTAGTTTGACAATATCTATTGTTTTAAATCAACAACTTGTTCTGGCTTTATGTTCTATTACTTTATGAATCATATTGCACATGTAAGTAGCATATGAGAATTAGTGCGATAAGATGATATTATGGTGATATTGTTTCCATGAATTTGTGAGGTTGCTGACTTTGTAGGTTTATTGGAGGTATGTTATTGAATGTTGGTTTAAATAATATTGAGGATTTTTGGATTGCAGGGTACTAATTGAGTAGTTCATTAAGTTGTTATTGTAGACATCTAAAAATGTCTCATTGACCATGTTCTAATTATTTGTCTAAAATAGTTAAATAATTCTTTAATTATTTAATTAAATTAATCTTATTCTAATTTCATATTTCCTTATCTTACTAATTATTCTATTTTTAATTTTATCATCATTTAATCATTTAAACCATTTTCTAATTTTAATTAAATATTTATTTTTTAATTAATTGTGAGTTTTAATCCTCAATTTAAATAATCTATTATTTAAATAAATTTATTTTCAATTTTTATCTCTATTCAATTAATCATTAACCCTTTTCTAAATATTAATTAAATATTTATTAATTAATTAACTGTGATTTTAATTCTTTTATTTAAATAATCTTTATTATTTAATTAAATTCAATTTCTAAATAATTAATTAGTTTCTTTAAATTATTTAATTAACTAATTAATTCTTCTAATTTCATTTAATTTCATTAATTCTTCTAATTTCATTTAATTATATTAATTCTTCTAATTCAAATTCCAAATCTTCTAACTTCTTGTAATTTCAAATACATGTGCATGAATCCAAAAGTCAAATTGAAAATCAATGTCAAGTTCTAAATATATTTAAATACCAAATTGAATTTAAAATAAATTCAATATTTGAAATAAATCTCATACAAAGATTAAATTGAAAATCAAAGTCAAAGTGCAAGCACATGCTAAATTAATTAATTAAATTAATTATCTTTTCAATCTCTATTTATATCTTCCACTAGTTGTTTTTTTCCAAAAAGATCACAAAAAGTTTTCAATCAGTTAACTATTTCATCTATTTTAATTGATTATTTTAATTAATTGATTGATTACATCATTTCTTTAATTCTCTTCAATCATTCTTTTTCTATCTTCTAGTTAGCTTTTTCTAAATAAACCTTTCTTTGTCATCAATTAATTATCCTCCAATCACCCTTTTTCGTCTTTCAATCAACTTTTTTCTCAATCAGTTAACTCATTTAATCTATTCAGTCTATTTTGTTCCACCTCCAAATCAACAATTCAACTATCAATCAACATGTGAGCTCACCTGAGTTCCACCTTCCAATCAATCATCTCCAATAATCTATAAATTCAGCATTCAATCTCCATTTTCAAAAATCACGAACTTCAAATCTTTGTCATTTGCAGGTTGTCAATGCAATATCTGAGAGCCACCATACCACAAAGAAGAGAAGAACAATGGAAGCAATATGCAGACATGGAATAAGGAGTTTTAATTGATTTATTTTAAATTCCTATTTGCTTGATTGTGTTATTTCATTGAGTTTGTTTAGGATTCTTTAATTGAATAGGGATTTGTGATTTCCTTATATTTTCTGATTAATTACATGATGGATTTTAGCATACACATTTTGGTGAACCCGACGTGAATCAACAACACTCTAATTTGGAATTTTGTGTATGCCTGCAGTTATAGGTATTGGATCTTGCAAACTACACCTATCTTTTAAATTCATATTCAAAGAGGTTTTCTGATCTTAATTGGTGTTTTATTGAAAAACTTCAAGACTAACATTGTGTAGATCAAGTTCTAGGCAAGATTGCAGGTTGTTCAAATATTTTATCATATCTTCCAAATTATTGCGAATATCTTCATGATTTTTTTACTATAGGTTAATGATCATCTCACGACTCTATAGTAACAAAATCAACTTTAGATCATCATTTTTGAGTGAGATATGATAGCTTCAACTATTTTCATAAATATTTGATTTTTGCACACATAAACTAATTTCTGTGAGATGTTTTTACAATGGGTTAAGGATTCTGAGACACACATATAGTAAAAAATTTGGATCTGTATGATCTGTTTTGATTGAGATATGATCATTTTTATATTTTTAATAAATTTTGAATTTTGGGCACAAATAAGATTTTTTTTCTAAAATTCTTACATTTTTGGAAATCTCTTGAAATAATTAACGTAAAGCTAGATCTTTAAAAAATTATGTTTTTCCATAAATTTGCTCTCCAGGGTGCAAATTAATGTATTTTTCTAAAATTCTTACATTTTTGGAAAGCTCTCAGAAATTCATCATGGATATCTTCTTTGTAATTTTATTTTGGGGTTAAAAATTCAAAAAAAGCAAAAAAAAAAAAACAAACTCTTTTTGAATGTTGTTATTTGGATTTCTCTTACTAATTGTTTATTTGTAGCGTGTGGCAAAATTACTAAGAAGGCTTGATCATTCTTGATTATTATGGACAACACTAACAATTTGATTGCAAGATTTTTTAGGGTTAAATCACTTTTAGATTTTGGGTTTAAAATGGACATGCATGCCTTCACACTTCAATTTGGTGCTTAAAACAAATCTTGTTAAAATTGACATGCATGCTTTCACATTTCAATTTGGTGCTTAAAATAAATCTAGTTAAAATGGACATGCATACTTTCACACTTCAATTTGGGGCTTAAAATAAATCTGGTTAAAATGGACATGCATGCTTTCACACTTCAATTTAAGGCTTAAAATAAATCTGGTTAAAATTGACATGCATGCTTTCACACTCCAGTTTGGTGTTCTAAAACTGACATGCACATGCGTATCTCACACCTAAGTTTGGGTCTTAAAATGAATGTAAATCGGGCTTCTCAATAGAATAACTCACATTTTATTTTTTATTAAGGGAAATAACTTTTTATTGTATTTGGGGCGGGCCTAGTGTTGCATCAACTACCTTTCCACTCGCCTTCGAGGTCTTTGGAGAAAGGGAAAGGTGATAACATGATGCAGGAGCATCCCCAGTTCACAACAATCTTTCATCAACCAAAAATATTTTCTTTTCTATTTTATTTTCTGTTTGTAGCTTCAATTTTCCCTTCTATGTGTCCCAGTTTTCGCTCACTGGTTCCTGTGGAGTTGGATTCTACTTGAAGGCTTGATCATCCTTCTTTCTTTCTAACCACATCTCATTTGGATCACTTTCCGATAAGATATCGCTATTGGTTTCCTTGATAGTTTCTTGTTACTGGTTGTTCCTTTGTTGTCGGTTGCCTGAGACCTATTCTGGTGATCTACTGGAACCCATTTTGAAGCTTGTGGAGCCTTGGACATTGATCTCGATGTTGCTTGATGTGTGGCCTACCTTCTACATTTCATCCTTTAGATTTTTAGGAGGAATCTCTTGGCAGAGGCCGACCTCATTCATTTTTTGTACGTTAGGGTTTTGATCCTTTTTGAGCCAACCAGATCCTTTTGGATCAATATATATATTTGTAATCATGCTTTAGAATGCAATCAATCAGAGAATCAAGGAGTATCAGATAGATAAACTGTGCCTAGAGGATAGATCTTTCGATTCAAGGTCCCGGTGTGACCTATTCTACCAGGCCTGTGTGTTGGTATGTTGTTGTGTGTGTGAAAAGTGGACTTGTATCTATATCTGGAATACACAACATTTCAATTAATTCATTAGATGCATGGTTAGTAAATCAATAATTAATGAATAATAAATCATTACAAAGTGACTTATTGCCTTCTAGTAGATGCTAGTTTAGATTGTTCTCAGATTGCTAAGCTATCCAGTGACTAGACAACACCTAAACAAAGGATTTTTAAATCTATATGAGCATGCATTTAAGCTAGATGAATGCAAGGTTAATCTAACATGATTTAAGCAATATATGAATATTTAAACTAGATGATTTAAGTAATATGAAATAACTAATATGCAATATCTCAATGCAAATTCTCAATGAACCTAGAGCAAAAACAACATAATAACAATAAATTCTCTAGGATTTTTGAATGAGAGATGAGAGCCTGAATTTATAAAAAAATCATAAAGAAACCAACGGGTGAGATCAAATGATGATGAGCTGTCAAGATTTTCCAAGAGGAAGCACAATCCAGGTGAATTAATGTGATTGGATGTTTTTCTCGGTTTTAAAGAAAATTGAACTAAAATTAAGATAAAATCAAGAAACAAACTGATTTATTCTCTATTTCATTCAATTTTAATATTTAATTGTTTTAATTGCTTTCTTTGAGATTATTTATCAATTGTTTATTTGTTTTCCAAGATTATCTCCAATTGATTTCTTTTCTCAAATTTTAATTCTTTTTTTTGTCAATTAATTCTTTTATTTATTTATTTCCTTTTTTGAAGATTTGTCCTCATAATTTCCAATTCCTCTTTCTTCATTTGTTTCCTTTTTTGAAGATTTATGGCAATTTTTATTTATTTTTCAAATTAATTTCTATATTTTTGATGATTTAGTGGCAAATTGATTTATTTAATTAAATATGCAAAAGATATTTAATTAAAATAAATAAGATAATTGTTTAAAATGATTTACTTGGAATGATTTAATTAGTTAAATAAATATTTAATTAATATTGGTTGATTAATTTTGCCATATGACTTTGATGATTTTAAAAATTAATTGTGTGCTCAAGATTTATTTAATTGCCTTTGGTAAGGACCTTGGTGACATTGTCGAGATTAGGGGCTCATGGTTTAGATGACCATTTTGAGGGTATTACATTTGCCCCTCTTTGAATGAATGTGTGAGCAGTGTGTTGGTTCAAAGAATAGTTGATGTCTAGGAGATACCAGTTCTAAACTTGATTGATCATGAACTAGATGAAGAGCGAGGTGTTTAGCTTGATTTGAAGTGCTGAAACTGAACATAGTTGATTAAAGTGAAACCGATCCCAAACTTGATTGAACTAGGACCAATAGAGAGAAAAGATACCAAACTTGAACTTGATTTATCAAGATGCGGATCTTACTGATCAAGAACTTGATTGAACTAGACACAGTGAGTGAAGATAAAATCGATCTTGAACTTGATGGATCAAGATACGATGAGCAAAGATAAACTGTCTATCTTGATTCAATGTGATGAAACCGAACACCTGCTTAGAATGAGTGTGATCAAAGATACTCTTTAAACCCTTGATTGAGTTTAAATGAATAATCAGCTTGATGAAAAGTGATGAAACTAATTAACGTTAAGAGACTGATTCAGACAAAGACAATGTCAGCTTGATTTGAAGTGATAAAACTGATATACCCCTAGCGATTGATTTGATGAAGCTTAGCTGCTTGAAGATTTGAAAATTTTCTTGACATTTGAAGATGTGAGGTCATAAGGTCATGAGTATGCCCCCTCGGGAGCGAAATCGAAAGATAGCAAGGGTATGACGATTCTAGGCAATTTTTTTGAGCAATGATAAGTTATTTAAGCACAAAGATTAATGTTAAAGATTAAAATTAGAGTTAATGTGAGAATTAAATTGAGATTTAGCATTGATTAATGAGAAATTGAGTGCAAATTGGAGAAGAGAATAAGCAGTTGATGAGAGCACTAAGTGGTCAACATCGTGAAATTTTGATGAGAGAATTGACATCAAATTTTGATTTTGATCCCAAAAATGGACTCAAGACAACTAATTTATGAGCTCTTGATTTGATTTCATCATACTTGTGTTGATTGATTATGAGATGTTGTTCTATATGCTTTATTCTATATGTATGCATATCTTTTCAGTATAGATGAATGAATGCAAATGGAATATGGATGTTTATTTTTGTTTCTTTGTATGCAAATAAATGATGATGCAAATAAATGAGGAGAATGAGCAACTAGTAATGCAAATGTTTATTTTTCTTCATGCAATAATATGAATGCAAATAAGTACAAAATGAAATGTATGGGTCTATAGAAGATGTTCATGTATGTAGCTAACATCTCAATACACAAGTACTCGACCGGAGAAACAATGATAAAAAAGAGACCACTTAGCTGAGAAATGATGATGCTTCCAACTCTCATTCAGAAGATAAAGAGAGCATTGTTATTATACCGAAATCACTCTATATTCACAAAATGCAAAATGAAATGCAAAATGAGATGCACAATGAAATGAAACATAAACTTAGTCACTAGATTTTAAATGCTTAAATTGAATCACTGAGCATTTTATAACCACAACAGATAGATTAGAGTTCCTTGATTTTCATGTGCAATATTAATTATCTTGTCCACAATGACCCTTTTTTCATTCATATCCTTGGACAAATTTTGTAGGGACCTGGATTGCATGATAAAGAAATTTCCTCAATACAGACAAAGAAATGATGGGAACCTCCCTATAGCATACAAAAAAGTGGAGTCGAGGTATGTGTGGCAATTTGACCTTAATGTGAAGGCACTTATCATAGACACCCAGTTGATTAGATGTTTTTCAGATCATCAGAATCATTCCTACAAGAGAAAACAAAGAAAATATTATGCCCCCAATCCTTGCTCCTCTTAGTCAAGATAGAACTCCTCGAGTTACTCAGAGGGATAATAATTGAAAACCAATATAAAAGACAACACACAAAGAAAATTTCATGCATATCTCAAACAGTTTACTGATTGTTTTCAATTTTTTTTTGCTTGTGTAATCAGTGATAAAACTCTTTAGTAGTCAGGAGATAGGTGACTGACTCGGAGTGAATGATCGGGTATCACTGACGTAAAGATGACTTGGTTGATACTGCTTAGGACATGTAAATTGATCAGTTGATTACCCTAAGACTAGGACATTGATCAGTTTCAAGCCATGAGGGTTCCAATGAACTAGGATGTTACAAAAGTGACTGAAATATGTACAAGTGAAAGCAAAAATGTATGAAAGCAGGAATGCCAATGTTGTGTTGATAGATGGAGCACTTGAGTACAAGAGGTGCTTGTTTGCAAGGTTTTCACCTGCTTGGCAAATATTTTTTTTTTTTTAGGACTTTTTATGATTTTTAGGATTTTGTTAAGGACTTTTTATGATTTTTTAATGTTTTCCCCTAGTGTCTAGCAAGGCAAAAGGGATTTTGAGTACATGAATGGATAAGCAAATGATGGTGGACGCTTTCAAGGACTATCTCACAATGTTAATCCAAGCACAAGGTCTAGATATAGCAATGTAAACCAAGGATTTTAGCGATGTAAAACAAAGGTTTTAGCAATGTAAAGCAAGGATATAGCATAATGAAGCCATATGGTTCAAAGAACTGGCCATGTCAAGAGGCTTGTGGAAAGCATGTTTTTGCATTTCGTCCATAGTGTTGACCAAGATCAAGGAATAGATCTGGATAGGGGACAAATAGGATAATCAAGATCAAAGGTGGTAATGAAGGATGTAAGCAAGCAATGGATAGGAGCTAAAGGGTCTGGAGCAAGTGTAATAGATAAGACACATGAAGCCTGCAAGGATCCTTAACCTTGTCAAGATCAAAGGTGGAAAAGGGATATGAACGTAGATAGAGTGGATGAGGGATAATGGAGGGTGAAGGATAATGGAAGAAGAAGGATAATAGATGGATGTACATGGATGGAACTTGCCCCCAGTGTAAAGTGCAAAAAGATAATAGATTACGCATGACGCTAGTTTGCCAGGTTTTCATCATGGTACTTGCCCAAGGCACCACAAGAAGTGGTTTTCACTCGTGGACGAAATTATTTCTCTTTACTTCTTTTTTTTTCTCATTTTTTCATCATTTTTTTTGTTTTTTGGAAGATAATAGAGACATGACAAGGGATGGAAGAAGGACCCCAGCGTCTCACTTCTTTGGATCATACCCTTGGAATATGAGTTGCAGTAGACTATGGCTATGAAGGTATGCTCAAAGATGTTGGCAGGATAATGAAATGAAACTAGGGCAAGAACTTATGCAAAGGATTGGATAAGAGGGATGGAAGGGTGGAAAAGAGGTGTTGGATAATGGATGGGATGCTGGAAGAATTGTGTATGGCTAGATGGAAATGTTGGAAAGATCAACATTCACACACATCTTGAGGGATGATGGACATATGGAGGAGAAGTGAATCTCAGATTTTGAGATTTTGATGGAGGAAAGGCTACACATTTTGGGGCATAAGAACCCAAAATGGATGAAGGAGGTGAGGTAGGAATAGACTCAGAAGGTTTGGATGGAGGAACAACAATTTTGGATGCCAATTTTGATTTTTCTTTAGGCTGTTGTGCTTAAAGAAGCCGCTTAGGGATCCACATGGTTTTTTATTTTTCATGCTTTTGTAGTTCCTTAGAGCGCATTGCTTGTACAAGTGCCTTAGGAAACCATATAGCTTTTGACTTTTCTTCTTTCTTTATGGGCCTTTGTGGCATTTTGTATTTTTATTTTTCTTTTTGGATCATATTTTTCTTTGTTTTGATATGTCGATTAGATGGGACATGTTGATCCTTAAATACATGTGGATTACTTGACTTATGACTTTTACGCTTGGCAACAAAATTGTTTGGAGAAGGAAAAGAATGTATGAATGGAAAGGAATGATATGGAGGTATTTTAAATGGATGGAAGGTACTCAAAGATGTGTGCCTTTGTTGATCCCGCATAAGGGATGGAGGGACATAGGGACCTAGAATGGATGGAAGCGATGATGGGGAAAGTGTATATCTGGATTGAATTGGAGAAATGTAGGATTTATGAGAGATACCAACATCTTGAGAAATGTACCTGAGGCCATGACCTTTAACTTTTCTTTAATATGGAGGGGTTCTTGCTTGTGTAGATCTACCCCTTTGCCTTTATAAATATTTTGACTTGTAGGATACACTTTGCTTTGGAAAGAAGGTGCGAGTCCATTATGAGATGGAGGTGGAATGCAAGGAATGATAGGATCATGAGAGGGATTTGTCGGCATGATGGATCCTTGAGGTGAGAATGGAGGATTATGACAAAGAGATGAAGGGATACTTTGATCTTGACATGGAAGAGGACCATTTGATAGAGTAGGAAGGGTGTTTGACTCTTCATTTTGAATAGGACCATTTGAAAAGGTGGAAGCGGCATCACGATCTTGCTTAGGAAGTGGATTAGGAATGAGATTTGGAAGGATGTTTTTCTCTTAAGATGGAAAGAGCTCATCTTGGAAGAAATGGAAAGGTATAAAGGGATCATCATGAGATTCTAGGGAAATAGGATCTTTTTCAATCATTAGATGGGTTTGAGGAGTTTTGGTGTCTTGATCTTGATTTATAATAGGACCTATTTCTTCATTTTTTAGATTATCCTCTTGACATGGAGTCACTTCTAAGGAAGGGATAGTATTTTTGATAGGCGTAGGGGATTCCTGGAATGTCTCCATATTTTGGCATGATGGGGAAGCATTTTGAGTGAGATTCTCTAGAGTGGGTACATTTGGAATTGGAGTGCATAATGGCATAGGATTTGGGATTTTTAAATCTTGTGAGGAACTTGTATCAATATTGGGATTAACTTGGATTTCTATAGGAGATAGCCCTTGAAGGTAAACATCAAAAGTTTCATTGTTTGAAGGAGATGGTATGGATTGTTTTTGAGAAGTTTTAAGAGATGAAGGCATCATAGAAGGGATGAAGTCTACATATGGAGCCTTGCTAGACATAGGTTCATGATTTTGATCATGCTTAGAAGTAGTTCCTTATTTTTCTTTAGGTGAGTCATTAGGATCTTCAATTTTAATGACACCATTATCAATGAGATCTTGAATCTTATGTTTTAATTCCATGCATTTTGAAGTCTTGTGTTCATTTTGTCTATGATATGCACAATAATTACTCACAAATTCACATCCCAATGTGGTCTTTTTAGGAAATATGATAAGATTATGCTCAAGAAGCTCTTTCAAAGTCGACTCAATGGATTACCCCAAAGGTGTAAACTATCTATCTAGAGGATATTTGGAGGAAATGTCTTTATATCTTGGTGAAGGTGTCTTGTGAGCTTGTTTGAGATTTGGCTTTTGATTGTCAATTATTTGTTGGCTTTTGATTGTCAAATCATATAATCATTTTAGCATTCCTTGAAGTTTCTCACTCTTGATATCATGCATTTGTTTTTCAAATGGAGTCATTGATTTATTTTGTTGGATTTTCTTGTCATATATTTCTTCCTTGATATCTTGAAGCATTTGAGCCAAGGTAGCCATGGGAATTGGAGCTAAGGGAGCCATCGGATTCTTACTTTTGTAATAATTTTTAGAAGAGCTTCTAATTTGAATAGACATTTACAACCGATGGGACTGAGAGCTAGATGTGTTGTAGAAGTCAAGATCAAATTGTAGCTAGTTATTCATTTAATGTAGTGATTGAGTGAAGTAACTAAGATCTAGTCTAGTTTCAGGAATGATCTATCCTGTATAAGATATTATCTAAGTTAACTTAGGTTTGATGAGATGTTGTTTGAACTAGCTGAGAGATGATTGACAAAATTGTGCAACGCAATGATAGGGGTACACTATCAAGATTGTTTATGCTCCGAATTATGATGTCTAGTTTTATGCTCACTGTAGACTATTTTAGGCAATTTTGACTGTTCAGGACTGATAAAATCAGGAATCCGTATGACAGAGGATTGGACAGACACGAGATTCTTACAGACAAAGTTTCAATGACTGACAAAGACTAGTTTTTGATAAGTACTAAGTTTTTTATATTTGATAGAGACCAGTTTTAGACATGGACAGTTTATCACTAGTTTGTTGATTTGTTTTCTCCAGTTTTAGTATTTCAGTTTCAGTTTCAGGAATGAAAACATAGAAAAAATGCAAGATATATAATAATTCAATCACAACATGCTAACCCTACAGAAGTTGGCTTCAAGAAGAAAATATTTGCTTGCTAACTTAGGTACACACCCAATAGCTAATCAAAATATGGCCACTGAGTCTCACGCAATGGATTCTTAATG
Source organism: Cryptomeria japonica (assembly GCF_030272615.1). Taxonomy (NCBI): domain Eukaryota; kingdom Viridiplantae; phylum Streptophyta; class Pinopsida; order Cupressales; family Cupressaceae; genus Cryptomeria; species Cryptomeria japonica. Next base: position 590,901,424 of record NC_081407.1, read on the forward strand.
CTATATTAGCCGGCTCCAAACGTTAATGGGCCACGATATGGCAAGTTCCTTGGGAGAGTTACTATCTCTCTTGCACAAAGATTATCCCCCTTTCGGAGGTGAATTGAGTAGCTTCTATCTTATAGTTCTTAGTTAGGAATTCCATTTGAAATTACCCTTTGAAGTCATGCAAGCATGATTGAGGCCTATAGCGTGACAAGGTACCGAAACAAGCTGTAGTCACACAAACATGATTGAGACCGCGAGGCCCTACAAAAATGCTCGATATGAGAGATCTCAAAGAGAAAACTCAAATAATCCCATCCACTGAGACTTTAATCATCAGAGGCCTATTTATTATAGTGAGTTGGAATTCTCAGGTCTAGTTGTAATCACCTGGGTCATTCTCACATGGTGATTACTTTTTTCCACTGTGACAGGCCCGCTAAAGGTATACAAATCTCAAAACTTAGAAAAAAAGCTTCGAGGGTCTAGATTTATGATTGTCTGTAAAAGACAAGAGCATACTCTCCTACCTCTCATATTTTTCTAAAAACACAAAAGAAAGATTTGTTCTTTAACCAGATAGAAATTTAAGTGCCTAAAAATTAATTTAAAGAATACACGATGTTTGGTCAATTCTCTTTAGGCAACTTGCAAAACCAATGCATCAGTAGTCGTGTTGTTTTTTTATTCTTTGACAGGAGTATGTTTGATTGATAAATTATTTGTCAAGCAGACCTGCAAACATTAAAAGCCCAAAATTAGTTGCCAAAATAACATATAAAAAAATCACCAAAAGAAAATTCTAGCATACAAAGTGTAAATTAAACTAATCTAACAAGAATTTTCATTTTTTATAACTATCCTAGTTATGATAGTTTTGATAGTACTGCACTCGGTCATTTATAACTTTTTAACCAGAGATAATTCAAACAATCGCTTTATTAGAAATGTGGAAAACTTCATTTTACAGAACATATTAAAATTTTGTTTAGATCCAACGGTTCAATAAAAATTTATACCCTTTGTACAGAGACCATTTTTTACTGTCACAGAAGAATAAGTAAAATGATAGTACTGCACTCTGTCATTCCTAACTTTCCAACCAGAAATGCTTAGGAAAATATCTTCGTTGCAACTGTAGAAAACTTAGTTTTAAAAAACATATCAAAAATAAGTTTTCATCCAGTAGTTCAATAAAAAGTTATGCTCTCCAAAAAGAGACCATTTTTCACTCTCACAGAAGAACAAGCAAAAAGAAAGATTTTTATTTGCAAATTTAACACATGTTTATTAGTTATAAAAGCCAAACATTAATTTGTTCAGGAAACATTATAAATCTTGTAGTCATGGGTTTGAGCCCCAAGGTGGGTGCCAAAAAATGTGTGTGTGAAAAGTGGACATGTATCTATATCTGGAATACACAACACTTCAATTAAGTAATTAGATGCATGGTTAGTAAATCAATAATCAATGAATAATAAACTATTACAAAGCGACCTATTACCTTCTAGTAGATGCGAGTTTAGATTGCTCTCAGATTGCTAAGTTATCTAGTGACTAGACAACACCTAAATGAAGGATTTTTAAATCTATATGAGCATGGATTTAAGCTAGATGAATGCAAGATTAATCTAACATGATTTAAGCAATATATGAATATTTAAACTAGATGATTTAAGTAATATGAAATAACTAATATGCAATATCTCAATGCAAATTATCAATGAACCTAGAGCAAAAACAACATAATAACAATAATTTCTCCAGGATTTTTGAATGAGAGATGAGAGCCTAAATTTATTGAAAATTCAGAAAGAAACCAAAGGCTGAGATCAAATGATGATGAGCGGTCAAGATTTTCCAAGAGGAAGCACAATCAAGGTGAATTGATGTGATTGGATGCTTTTTTCAATTTTAAAGGAAATTGAACTATAATTAAGATAAAATCAGGAAACAAACTGATTTATTCTCTATTTCATTCAATTTTAATATTTAATTGTTTAAATTGCTTTCTTTGAGATTATTTATCAATTTTTAATTTGTTTTTCAAGATTATCTCCAATTGATTTCTTTTCTCAATTTTTAATTTTTTTTTGTCAATTAATTCCTTTTTTGATTTATTTCCTTTTTTGAAGATTTGTGCTCATAATTTCCAATTCCTCTTTCTTGATTTGTTTCCTTTTTTGAAGATTTATGGCAATTTTTATTTATTTTCCAAATTAATTCCTTTATTTTTGATGATTTAATGATAAATTGATATATTTAATTAAATATGCAAAAGATATTTAATTAAAATAAATAAGATAATTGTTTAAAATGATTTACTTGGAATGATTTAATTAATTAAATAAATATTTAATTAATATTGGTTGATTAATTTTGCCATGTGACATTGATGATTTTAGAAATAATTGTGTGCTCAAGATTTATTTAATTGCCTTTGGTTAGGACCTTGGTGACGTTGTCGAGATTAGGGGCTCATGGTTTAGATGACCATTTTTGGGGTATTACAGTTATAACCCGGTTTTTATTGGTTGGATGTAATTAACTTTCATGCAATAAAACTATCTATGATGCATTTCCTCCATCATATCTATGTGTTTCCATTGTTTTAACTCTTGTTGACTGGTTTGCATTGACCTCCTCAAGGTCCCTCCTCACAGGTGACTACTTCAAGTGGTATCAGACAAAGTTCATTCTAGAGGTTGTGTGTCCTAAATTTTGTTTTAGGGTGGCAGATTGTGGATCTGACCTACAATTGCAGAGGACTAGCGTGGATCAATGGCGTGAAGAGGAACTAGGAATGGTGGAGCATGTGGGAATGAAAACCCTATTGTAATGGAGATGTTACGAGGAATAGCAGCTCGGTTAGAATTTGTGGAGACAACCTAGAGAAGAGGTCACCATGTTTAGGATGTGAGCAAAGATGAAGGAGAAGAAGCCCTGACATAACAAGAGAACCTACTGGCAGTTGATCTGAAGGAGGAAATGTTTTTAAGGGTTTTGAGTAGGGCTAACACCAAACCTCATTTTACCCCACTGAAATATGATGGGAAGTTAGAATTAGATGAATTGATGGATTGGATCTCAGAGATGGAGAAGTATTTTGATTTTGAAAACACGACAGAAGAAAGGAAGGTGAAGTTTGCCTATACCCGATTGAAGGGTCATGCATCTCTTTGGTGGGAGCACTTGCAAGTTGATAGGCAAAGAATAGGTAAATAAAAGATTAAGACGTAGGATAAGATGATTGCTAAGTTAAAATCAAAGTTTGTCAAGGCAAATTATCAAGTAGATTTGTTTCGAAAGTTGCAGAATCTGAGAAAAAAGGAATCTAGTGTGAAGGAGTACACCAAAGCATTTTACAAGTTGGACATCAAATCCAGACATGTGGATGATGAAATTGAACAAATTGCAAGATATTTGAATGGATTGCAGATGTCTATACAAGATGAACTCAGTATGATCAAATTAGAGAGTGTTGAAGATGCTTACTAGTATGTAATAAAGGCTAAAGAGAAATTGATTAAGAGGCATGAGTAGAGACAGAGAGGTAGAGGTGGAAGGTTTACCGAAGGAATATTTCAAGGAGGAAGAGGAGAATTAGGACAAGTGGATTTTCGATGGAGTTATTTGTTGCAGAAATCTATTTGGAAATATATTTATTATTTTGTTTAAAAGTCCTCACTTATTAATAATGAGAGATCAATTTGTAAAGTGACAATAAAGACTTGGGAATATGTTTTAAAGATATGTAATATTTATTTATGTTATATTGTAGAAAAGAAATGATTATTTCTGGTTTTAGTTCTTAAAGTTTTGAGATAAATATTTGTTGTGTATAGGATGTTTTGAAAAGAAAGAAATGTATTCATTCCCTTTATGTATTTAAAATCAAGATATTAGAAAAGAAATGGAATAGATCTACCTGCATGTAGTAGGTTGGGAAATAAAATAAAATCTAAAAGTTAGATCTATACAAGGAAAAGCCATATTTAGTTTTATTTAAATATGTCATTTTGTTTATTGCAGAAAATAACAATCAAAATTTATTATAGTCATTTCTAAAGTTTTATTTTACTCTAGATTTATCTAGTTGCTATTAAATTTATTAAATTGTGTCATTTATATAGTTGTTGTTAGAATTATTAAATACTGTCATTTGTTTATGTACAGAAAATAAAATCTATAGTTAAACAGATTAAAAGAAATAAATAAAAATTCTAGCATTGTTATTCTAAGTGATTTAATTCTGCTTTTCACTATATTTTGCTGAAAGTAAATCAATATTTAAATAACCTTTCTATTTCTACTTGGCAACTAGGATATTAATAAAAAAGGGAAATAAATAAAATGATCAAATTGCAGAAAATATTTAATCTGTTTTAATTGTTCGGAATAAAAATAATTGCATGAAAAGAAATTGCCCTAGATTTAATAGTATTATATTTATATATAAACATATATAAACATATACATATATATATATATATATATATATATATATATATATATATATATATATATATATATATATATATATATATATATATATTATTTGCATGCATAAATACATAAATGAATTTCATTTCTTACAGTTAAATAAATAAACTTGTTTGATTAAAATAAATATAAATATATATATATATAATTTATATTATTTAGATTAAACAAAAAAAAAAAACTATTTAAAACCCTTTTTTTTTAAAAAGAAAAAAAAAATAAACAAAATAGGGGGGGGGGGGGGGGGGTTCGGCAGGCCGAACACTATGCATTGCAGAATGGGCAGCCATGGCCAGCGCCACTATGGGCATCCACAGTGGACAACCCAAGGGCTACCACTGTGGGCGACCACAGTGGGCGCCGCCACTGCGGTCGTCCATAGTGAATGGCCCAAGGGTCGCCACTGTGGGCGACCATAGTGGTCGCCGCCACTATGGTAACCCACAGTGAGCGGTGCTGCTCACGGGAACCCTACCACCACTTTCCCAAAAACCCCCGCCTAAATGCATGGCCACCGCTCCTCTGTGTAAACTTTCAGACCCGTAATCACAAAGATAAATAAATAAAAAAACCCTAACCCAAGATTTGGGGTTAGGGCAAGTAATGGGGTTTTTTTTTTTTTAAATAAGAAGTTTTTTTTTATATATATTAATGAAAATTAGGGTATTCAAAAAATAAGGAAAGAAATAAAGAAAGAGACTTTATTTTTATAATAATAAAGTTAGGGTTTGCATGGGTAATTTATAACAGTGTGGATACATACACACATATATATATATATATGTGTGTGTGTGTGTGTGTGTGTGTGTGTGTGTGTGTGTGTGTGTGTGTGTGTGTGTGTGTGTGTGTAGAGTTTAAAAATATGAAGGGTTATGGCAAGTTTTAGATTAAATATTTTATTAAGCATTTTTAATCTATATATGTTTATAAAAAAACATATGAGTAAATTTATACAAGAGGATTAAATTACTTATGAAGTTTAACCTTTTAAAAAATTTATAATAAATTGAATTATTATAGGTCCACCTAAATATAGGTATTTGATGAGATTAAACTTTATAGAACGGATTTTCATTATAATTATAATTGACCCTTTAATCAATTTAGTTTATTCTTATTTTAATTATCGTTAAAATAAAACATAGGCTTTTATAAACTAAGTGTCATAACTAATTTAATTAGTTCTTAAAATAAATTATTGGTTATTGGAGATTAATTTTATTTGCATCAATTAATTGATTAAGTTAGTTTATTGAGTAAAGTCGATAAGATAATAAATTAAATCCTTTAGTAATCCACATTTAATTCTAAATTATTCTTGTCTACTTGAGTTAGTGTTTAAGTTAACTAAAACATAGTTAAGACAAAATATGTTAGATCATTTCATATTTGCTAATTTAATGTTTTAAGTTGTGATTTTAAAAAAAAAAAATCCCGTTCTTGCCCTAAATTTTAGGCATGACATTTTGGTATCAGAGCAAGGTTTCCAACACTAGGAACCTTTCTCCATTACGTTTCGCTTTAATTATTTAATTAATTTTATTATATTGATTTTCTAGGATATTTAAATTTAATTAATTAAATATTTTTCCAAAGAAATTAGTTATTTAATTTATTTTATTTTATTTTTCTCTTAGGATGCCTCTGACTACGCGACAAGCTTGCAAGCGCGGAAGGGGTCCTAGGCATGTACGCATAGCATGCGAAGAGGTAGATAGGGATGAGTCAGTTCCGGAAGTCCAGGATAGGATTCCAGCATAGATCCACAACCGAAACCTCTTAGAAGCAATCCAAAACCTAATTGGAATAGTCCAGGATAGGATTCCAGCCGGGGATCATCATGTTGAAAATCAGAACTCCAGGAGTCATAGATCGGCTGATAGGGAACGGAGTAGGAGTCCACCTCCTATTCTCGTAGAGAGTCAGGGTGGGAATGAGCCAAAGTCTGTGCACCTACCAGGACCACCTCCAGGGGCAGAGCTAGTATATTATGAGAGAGCTGATCGGGAGCTAGGGGATCTTATTAGGGAGGTTATGCACCTCCAGCCACCATCTTTTGGGGGATCTACCGACGAGGTAGAAGCTGAGGCTTGGTTTTTGAGCCTTGATAGGTGCTTTGGATTGTGCTCTTACGAGAGCAATCTAAAAGCATGTGTAGTAGTCCATCTATTAAGAGGGACGGCCTCCACATGGTGCAGATGGGAGGAATACAAGTGTGGTTTGGTTGCTGATACTCTCACATGGGAGATTTTCACAGAGAGGTTTAGGGAGAGGTACTTGTTAGAGCATTACAAATAGCATAGGATAGACGAGTTCCATGACCTCCAGCAGAAGGGTCTCTCAGTGACCCAGTACGAGAGAAAATTCTTTGAGCTCTTGCCATACATGGACTATCTAAAGGATGAGAAACTTCTCATTAACTGTTTCATCAGAGGGCTAAATGTTGGCATAGCAAGACCAGTGAGGATGTCTACTCCAGGGAGCCTTCAGGTTGCCATGGAGAAGGCATAGATAGCAGAGGAGATTCAGGTCAGACCACATGATACTAGGGATCGGTTCCAGAACCGAAACCCTACACCCCAGACTTATGGATTTCAGAAACCCCATTGGAAGGGAAATAACCGAAACTCACAGGGGTTCTCCAAACCTCATCCTCTGCAACAGTCACAATAGAACCAGAGGTAGAAGCCTCTGTAGTATCAGCAGGGCACAAAGCCCAAGCAGTGGCAGTCTTAGGGTCAGAGGTGAGATCAGAGAGCTCAGGTTCCTTACATACCTCCTGCGAGGACTCAGTAGTCCTCCAGGGGTGGGTATAGTGGATCTACCAGGACAGGAGGACAGGCCTTCTCTAGGCCTCAGGGCACCTAGTTTCAGGCATGCAGTGCTTTCTTTACATGTGGAGCCATGGGGCATATGGTGAGGGATTGCCCTCAGGGTCAGATGGCAGGAAATCAAAGGATGGTCACTTCAGAGCCTACAATTGGTGATATGGGTAGGTCCCATAGAGTATTCGCAATGGTTGACAACTGCCAGGCTGAGCACCAGGCCATGGTCATCGAGGCTGCAGGTATGATCAAAGGTAACAATGTATCTATTTTATTTTATTCAGGAGCTACTGACTCCTTTATTTCTCCATTGGTTGTGGAGCATTGCGGGCTAGTGGCAACTAGACAGGGTGTCAGTTGGGAAGTGGAGTTAGCTTCAGGGACTAGAGTGTCAGTAGAATTAGAGGTTAGGGCATGTTAGTTGCAGATTGGCAAGACCACCACTTTAGTAGACCTTAGAGTGACACCACTTGAATCTTATGGTATCGTACTTGGCATGGATTGGATTTATGCCCACATAGCCAAGATGGATTGCCACCTGAAAAAGATCGAGTATGAGGATGATCATGGTTCACCCATAGTTATCGCAGGGATTTAGAGACCCGTGTCTCTCCGTATGATTTCCGCAATGCAGCTTAAGCAGAGCATGCGGAAGGGATGTTGGCTTTTTGCCATCACTATCAGTGATAGGGAGGAAGAGGATGAAAAAGAAACATCAATTGATGACCATCCTATCCTTAAGGGATATTCATACATGTTTCCCTCAGAGCTACCTGGAATACCGCCCTGAAGAGAGATTGACTTTCATATAGACCTTGTACCAGGAGCTAAACTAGTTTCAAGAGCACCTTATAGGTTGACCACAAATGAGCTTAATGAGCTCAAGATGCAGCTTGAGGAACTCCTAGAGAAGGGTCACATTCATCCTAGCGTATCCCCATGGGGTGCACCAGTCATCTTCATAAAGAAGAAGGATGGATCTCTCTGATTATGCATGGATTATCATCAGTTAAGCAAAGTAACTATCAAGAATCGATATCCTTTACCCAGAATCGATGATTTATTTGACCAACTTTAGGGTGCCAAAGTCTTTTCCAAAATTGATCTGAAGTTAGGATACCATTAGCTGAGAATAGTGGAAAGCGATATCCACAAGACCGCATTTCACACTAGATATGGCCACTATGAGTTCACCGTGGTCCCATTTGGTCTTACAAATGCTCCAACTATTTTCATGAGCCTCATGAATGGGGTATTCCGCACATTTTTGGACCACTTTTTGATTGTGTTCCTCGATGATATATTGATATATTCTCAAAATGAGAAGGAGCATAAGGAGCACCTGAGACAGGTTTTGCAGTGTTTGCAGGACAATCAGTTGTTTGGTAGTTTGTCAAAGTGTGCTTTCTTTCGATCAAAGGTCAAGTACCTTGGGCACATTATTTTCAGTGATGGGATCTCAGTAGACCCATCCAAGATCAAAGCTATTATGGATTGGCCAGTGCCAACTAGTGTGACAGAGGTCAGGAGCTTCATGGGCTTAGCAGGTTATTACCGATGCTTTGTTGAGGGATTCTCCAGAGTTGCTCACCCTATTACTTCTCTTCAGCATAAAGGGAAGAAATTTGAGTGGATAGAGAAGTGCGAGAGGGCCTTTCAGGAACTCAAGAAGGCACTTACTAGCGCACCTATCCTTGTAGTACCAGATCCCTCAGCTGACTTCATGGTTTGTATAGATGCTTCCCTAGAGTGTTTAGGAGCAGTTATTATGCAGGATGGTAGGGCTATAGCTTTTGAGTCTAGGAAACTTAAAACTCATGAACTTAATTATCCTACTCATGACCTTGAGCTTGTAGCAGTAGTGCATGCACTTGTGAGGTGGAGACACTTCCTTTTGGGTCATCACTTCGAGCTTCATTCAAACCATCAGAGTCTTCAGTACATTTTCACTCAACCAAACCTTAATGCACATTAGAGGAGACGGATGGAGTTCTTGTGCGAATATGATTTTGATGTTCACTACATCAAAGGGAAGGAAAACATAGTTGTAGATGCTTTGAGTAGGAGACATCATGAGGTATACACCATATCTATGGGCACAGATTGGAGAGACCATATACTACAGCATTTGCCAGAGGATGGATGGTATTTAGAGGTTTTTCAGGTGATACGGTTGTCTACCCCAACTATAATGACAATAATAATACCTCTAATTGAAATCTCAATCTGAAGTTTGGACATTCATATGGGAGAGTTTACTATTTTCATGGCTGGTGTTCATTTAGTTATCAATCCAAGAACGTAAAACTTGAAATGGGTCTGCAATATATATGCACTAAGCTCCTTAAATGATTATTCTGCATTACTGCAGTAACTAACATTATGTAGAAAGGAAAGGTAGGAATGGAAATCATAAAAGGCTACATGAAAGCTTCGCAAAACACTGCTGAAATGATCTAATGAAAATAACAGAAATCACACCGTTCTATCTTGGCTGTAGGAACAGTCAACGGATCTATTTCCAGTGGCTGCAGGAACAGTCAATGGATCCAGTCATGAACTTCTACTGTAACTAAGTAAAAACTAACTTCAATGATCATAAACATAGGATCACTCACCAAGTGGACCCCCTTGGATGAGTGATATCAAACTCCCAGCAAAGTACTATTAATAGATCAGAACAACATATTCTTATTCATTTCTTCCTGAAAATGATTACATATTCTAAAAGAGAAAATTCAGAATGCTTGACAAAACTCTGCTCAATTCCTTTCCATCTTGTCTAACTCTAAGAAAGAAGGAAGAGCTTATTATAAAGAAAATATCAACTACAATGGTCAACTCAAGTTACACCCAGAAGAAGAGGTGGATAATTGTCAGAAGAAGGAGATAACTAAGAGCTTGGTTGCAGGAACCGTGGATCTGAAACCGAACTACAGTATTTGTATGCCAAAGCAATATTTTGTGAATTCAATATGCACCAGAGTTAAACTCCCATGGTGAAGTATAGCTACTCTTTATGTCATACATTGCGCTTACTCGAATACCCTTCAGTTTGACCTCCTGTTATCTAAACGTGATTCTCCAGTCCTTAGGCACGAAAGAAAATCATCCACTGTAGTATCAATTATTATCTGCACTAAAACAAAAAAAACATACAAGGACATGCATATGTATCTTACTCAATTAATACATTAATTAACTCACATATGACATTTTCCTAAATAATCCGCATATCACAGGGACAAATCATTTGGCTACAGGAATAAATTGGCATGGTTGCAGGAATTAAGCAACAAAGTTCAAACATGATATCTTAAGTTCAATTTTTAAAAATGGATTACATATAGTCAATTCACAATACTTTACTATCACAATGAAACCCAAAAGATACCAAAATACCTAAGAGTCATGATAAAAAACATGTCAAAGCATTGACTTATCATGCCCCCCAACTTTAAGGGTTTGCTACTCCTGCAACAAAAGGAAAATTTCTAATTTTTGCTGAAACTTTGAAATTGCCAATAGTGTCCTGTCCAATTCCCTTGGAAGGAAAATTCCAATAAAATCCTTTCATTTTCTCCAACCTGGACCATCTAGTTGTTTCTTCTACAACTACATCATAATTTTGTTCTATTGGTTGGCATGCCAAAACTGGCCACATAAGGATCGGAGGCTGAAAGATCAATGGCAACCAGTTATTGGTTTTTTCCCTACCTAGCTGTATGTATCTGGAGGCTCTTTGTATGGCTGCATGAAAATTCTATAATGAGTAAGGTTCTCCTAGTTTTAAATGATTTGGTAGATGATCCCAACATTGAGTTAACCCTTCTAGTGTGGTTGTCCTATGGGTCTGAACCAAATGCTCATACACTTGATAGACTTCCTCTCTCATTGGAAGTACTATCTTACTAACATCATATCTTATTAGTAACTTTTTCCAATCATAATACAAAACCCTGGGAGCTTCTAATTCCCTTCTCAATGGTAATTGACAGTCAAGCTCTAATTTTTCAAACTCCCTGGCTTGTGGTCCTATGATCATCTCATTTTGGATCCATGACAGTAAAGCTCTGAGATGGATATCCCCAATATACAATAAAGGATTCCATTCTCTGTCTTGGGGTACAACATAGCTATGTAAATATAATTCACATAGAAAATTCCTTATAGCATGTGGAGAGGTTTGATAAGCATGATAAAATTCCTCAGGTGTTTCCAATGATGGATTAAGGTCCCTAACAATGCGGTTTAGTCTGAAATTTAGATACCACTCTTTCAAATGTACTGCATAAATTCTTGGGGGTGCCCTACACTGCATCATCTCAGGAACCATACCATAAATCTCTTCTACCTTAGCTTCTAATTCCTTAATTCTATTATCTTTCTTTTTAATCTCTTTTTGCTGCTTATTAATTATCCCTTGCAGCCTATCCTTCTCTATTTCCCATTACCTAAAAAATGTTAAAGCAATTGATAAACTACTTAGGGAAGAAGGAGGTCTAATAGGTCCTACCTTAGACCGTGGGATTTCTTCAACAAACTCCTCATTCTGAGTTGACATATCTCCCACATTTTCTTCAGGTTGCTGTAGAACATCTTTAACAATCTCTTCACATTGCAATGCCACAGAAGCAAGATTTTCTAGCTTATCCATTACAACTTCTTCCTAAATTTCTTCTTGGATTTCTTCTTCTACAAGGTTTTCTTGAATTTCCTCTTCCATAGGGTTTTCTTGCATTTCTTTCTCTGCAGTATCTTCTTCTTCCAAAGTTTCTACTGCAATAACCTCCACTGGATTACTCATAGGTTGAGTCTTCTGTGTCCTCCTTCTTGTTCTTCTTACATACACTTTTGAAACGGCTACAAGAGTTTTTGTTCGATGCCTCTTGGCTACAAAAGGAATCTGCATTTCCTATGGCTAGATAACAAATTCTTCATCTGATTCATCATTTTCCAATTCTTTTCCTTCCCTTTGCAAAATAGGTGAATCTCTTTGAAGAGAAGTAGAGGGTTGTTCTTCGATTGACTCTACTTCAATATTTTCTTCCATAATAATTGCGACTCCTTCAACAACCAGCAAACCCTCATCTTCACTAGAAAGATCTTCTACAACAATCTCTTCTTGAGCCAGCGGATTATTCACAATAGGGTTTCATCAACCCTAAATTGCAAAATATCTTTAAACACACCCCATTCCATTTGTGAAACATCTCTCAGGGACCACTATACAAGCAACTTAACCAGTCCATGATGGCTAACAGAGTGATTTCCATATTTTCGAGTCTCCTTAGCACTTATAGAAATGAGATGGTACAAGAAATTTGGGACATTAACTCGCCGACCATGACGCAGATGACTAAGTAACTTAAAATGAGGTGAATGCAGATTTGAATACCACACTTCACATGTAATATATTTCATAACATACAAAGCTACTTGAGGCCAATGTGCTAGTAAAGAAACCCTTCTAGTCCCTTGTCTATCCACCATTAAGGGTTTGTCAGTGGAAATTGTGAACTCTACCCTAGCACTCCTTGTGTCTTTTGATTATGGAAAGAGTTCTCCTTCCTCTAGCAACCCTTCATGGATTGTTGGCTCATGGTGAATTAGATCACCACCCATCTTTTACTCTGATACTTCTGTAGCTTCACCAAAATGTTTGACAGTTTCACAAAAAACTAAAATCTACATATCTTAATTTTGGCGGTAGACCTTATTATTCACTTGCGTGAAATAATAATCATCATAAGTAATGTCAGTTAGGAAATCAATTTGAGATATCAAAAAACTGATAATAAATCTTATTAGAAAAAGGACCATAAAGTACCCCCCCCCATCTTAACCTAGCACGTGTCCACATAGGTTGACGAGATTTTGGGTTTGGAGCAGATTTAAACAGGATAAAAATCATAATGAACTAATAAATGCATAATTAAAATAAAGTACAATATACACGTACCTACAATTGGGTGAAAATAATGGCGAAATGAAATGAAGTGACAGGTAAGAAAGTGGAATGGAATGTAGTGGATGGAACTTTATGTACGGAGAACAATATTCCCATGGAAATATTTTATTATGATACGGTGACTAAGTTCATTGCAGAGGCTGCAGGAACATCACCTTTATCAATATGCTCAAGTGCAATAGGATGCTCATGAATTGATACCGAATCATTGGCAATTGCTACAAGAACCTTGCCATTTACTGCAGGAACTTTTATTTCACTTTGGGGAGCAAATTGTTGCAGGAACTCTTCTCTAGTAGCTAGCTTGTGATAAAGTCATAGTTGGTGTCCATTCACTAAGAGTTTAAATCGAACAGGATCTATTGTGGACAAATGGACTACTCCATTCTAAAAAACTTCTTCTACCTCATAAGGACCTAACCACCTTGTTTGGAGTTTTCCCATAGCATCCTTGTATCTGGAATCATACAGGAGTGCCCAGTCACCAACTTTGAATTTCTTTTCTTTGATATATTTATCATGCCATCTTGCTCTTTGGTTTTGAATCAATTCTGTCTGTTGAGCAGCTATCTTCCTCCATTCATCAAGAGCGTTTAACTGTTGAATGTGTTCCTTCTGTGCTTTAGACAATGCCATATTCAGTTGTAAAGCTGTTCTCAAAGTTTAATGCTCAAATTCAATAGGCATCATTGCTATTTTGCCATAAACCATCTCAAAAGGTGTGAATCCAATTAATGTTTTCCATGTTGTTCTATATGCCCAAATTGCCTCTGAAAGTTGATGAGACCAATCTTTCTTGTGGATAGACACTGTTTTTGTAAGAATAGCCTCAAGCTCTCTATTGGTAACTTCTACCTGTCCATTAGACTGTGGATGATATGGAGTAGATTTTTTGTGTCTTGTATTGTATTCATTGACTAAAGCTTTTATCAATGTTGATGTAAATTGAAGTCCCTGATCTGAGACAATTTCCCTTGGTACTCCATACCTTATAAATATTTTTTCATAGAGAAACTCAGCCACCTTATTATCTCTTGCATGTTGCATAGCTCTAGCTTCTACCCATTTTGTCACATAGTCTGTACATACCAAGATATAAGATTTGCCATTAGAAGGTGGATCAATGGGGCCAACAAAATCTAATCCCCACTTGTCAAATGGTGTAACAGATATTTGAAGATATAGTGGCATTTCATCAGATTTTGTAGGTCTGCCCATTCGTTGACATTTGTCACATTTCCTTGTGTACTGAGCTGCATCCTTGTGTAATGTAGGCCAATAGTATCTGGTATTGAGTATTTTCAATGCTTTCCTTTTGGTAGCAAAATGACCTCCACATGGCTCATCATGACATGCATACATGATATCATATGTTTCATCTTCTCTGACACATCTTCGCATGACTTGGTCAGGTCCAGTATAAAATAGACAATCAGCAATCCGTGAAAAGTTAAAAAAATTTTCAACTAGCAACCTTCTTTCCTTAGGAGAAAAAGAAATTGGCATCTTAGCTGTAGCTAAATAGTTGGCAATATCAGCATACCATGGAGTATGAGCCTGTATGAGAAACAAATGCTCATCTGGAAAAGTGTCATCTATCATTGTAGAATCTTCTTGCAATTGAAGACATGAAAGATAATCTACAACAACATTAGACTTCCCTAGCTTATCAACAACTGTGATATCAAATTCTTGCATCAAAAATAACCAACGAGCCAATCTACCAATGATTGATGGCTTATCCATGAGATATCTAATTGTAGTATGATCTGCATGCACAAATATGGGATACCCTATAATATAGTGTCTAAACTTGTTAAGGGCATATATGATAGCTAGCATTTCCTATTCAGTAACTGTATAATTCAATTTAGGTCCTTGCAAATTCTTTCTGATATAATATATTGCATTTTCCAACTTGTCAACTTTTTGTCCCAGCACTGCTCCTATGGCATAATCAGATGCATTAGTATGGATTTGGAATGGTAGAGACCAATCAGGTCCTTTTAGAACTGGTGCTTGAGTCAAAGCATGCTTAAGCTTTAAAAAAGCTTCATTGCATGCTGAGGTCCATTTAAATTCTGCATCTTTAGTAAGCAGTGAATATAAGGGACTTGCAATTTTGCTGAAATCTTTGATAAACCTTCTGTAGTATCCAGCATGGCCAAGAAAACTTTTCACATCTTTCTGCTTCACAGGGTCATTAATATGCTGAATAACCTCAATCTTTGCTGGATCCACTTGTATGCCCTGTACAGATATATGATGACCAAGGACTATTCCTTCTTCCATCATAATGAAACACTTCTCACTATTTAGAGACAAGTTGTAGTCTTCACACCACTGCAAAAATTTCTTCAAATTACCTAATGCTTGATCAAATTTAGAGCCATAAGTTGTAAAGTCATCCATGTAAATTTCCATAATATCTTGAGAAATATCAAAAAAAAAATTGATCACTGCCCTTTGAAAAGTGGCTAGGGCATTACACAACCCAAAAGGAATAACAAAATATGCATAAGTGCCCCATGGGCAAGTAAATGTTGTTTTCTCCTAATCTTCAGGAGCTATTTGTATCTGATTATAGCCACTAAATCCATCCAGGAATGAAAAATATCTCTTACCAGTAAGAAAATCCAATACCTAATCCACAAATGGTAGTGGACAATGATCCTTCCTTGTGGCTAAGTTCAAGGCTCTATAATCAACACATACTCTCCATTTGCCTCCCTTTTTAGGAACTATCACCAAAGGTGATACCCATTGACTATCAGAGATAGGATAGATAAACCCATCTTTCAACAATTTCTGCAATTCTTCTTTAACTATCTCCTTCAAGGTAGGGTTGACTCTTCTTTGAAGTTGTTTGAGGGGGCAACACTCATCCTTTATGTAAATGCGATGAGTACAAACTGCTGGATCAATTTCATTTATATCCTTGTAATTCCATGCAAAAGCATTTCTATGGAGTTTCAGCAAGTCTACTAGGCCATCCTTTTGAGTGTCTGCTATATTCTTATTGATGTTCAAATATTTATTCAATTCCACCTCTATCTTGATAGTAAGATCAATCTAATTTATATCAGAAAAATGAGAATAGGACAACTCCTGCAGCAACAAGGTATGCAAGATATCAGTGGCTACAGGAAAGTCCAAACCTGCAATATTCGAAACCAATTCCTACAATTCTTGGTCTTCTATTAATTCATTTATCAGGACCTTATAAAGAATTGATTCTTCATCATATAACTACATGAGTGGCACTTGATTAATCATCATAAGGTGATTAATAGAGTCAATTTCTTCATATTCCTCTCCCAAAATAGGCCAAATAGCCTACTGATACTCAAGTTGAGGTTGTGCTAGGGAATACAAGGCTAATGTTTTTGTGGAACTGTCATCTGAAATAGTCATGTCCCCTGATCTACACCCAATTTATGCATCAGTCGTGGTAAGCCATGGTCTTCCCAAAATGACTGGATATCCCCCCAATGTTGCTTTTGGAGATAAAATCATAGTCTACAGGATATTCCCAGGAATCTAGAATAACTACTATATCTTCTATGATACCATCAGGTCTTACTGTAGAGCCATCAACAAGTTGGAGAACTGTGGGTGTAGACCTTAAACTATCTATCTCTAGATGTTTCATTACTTCCCTTGTCATTACATTAATGGTTGCCCCTAGATCAATTAAAACATTTTTTATTTGACTGCCATTAATGACTATACTCACAACAGGACTACCTGGATCAAAATACTTTGGAATAGCAATTTTTCCTAACATAATATCGGCCAATTGACCCATAACATGAACTGTTTGTGGATGTTTTTTCTTTCTGCCAGGCTTCTTTAGGCATGCTTCCCTCAATGCCTTACCATATATAGGAACATCCTTTATTTCTTGCAACAATGGAATTTTAACACAAATGTGTTTCAGTTGATCAAGAATGTCAAAACTTTGTTGTTGTTCAGTGGAAAGTTCTTTGTCTTTCAGTCTATGGGGAAATGGTGGTAATATTTGATTTTGAGGTATTACATCTTTAGGATCAGAGATTGGCTGCCCTTCTTGTACCTCAGTAATAACTAGATGAGAGGGATTAGGTAGAGTTGTCCTAGATCGAAGGTGAATATCATCTAGTGATAAAGAATGGGCTGGGTATTGATTAACATCAGCTAAATAAGCTTGTTGTTGTTGCTAAGATTTGATATTTGGATTAGGCAACGGTTGAGTAGGCAACTGCATTGGCTTAGGAGGTGCAGTTGTAGCTATAGGAGGAGGCATTAAAGCAAGAGGTTGTGGTTGCTAAGCAGGGGGCTGGTATCCAGAAGATTAGGATGACCATGATGGGTTTCCCCTCCATTGAGAGGTAGGTTGCCAATTCCCTTGAAGCTGGTTCCCTGGACCTTGAGGTGGATACCAGTTTCCCTATGGCTACTGCCACTAGAAAATTTGATTAGTAAATTGCTATCCTTGGCCTTGTGATCCATACCAATGTGGATAGTTACCAAAATTTTGAGAATACTGTGGTTTCCATTGGTTATTTAGTGCATAAGAATTACCACTATAACCAGAAAAGGAAAGTGGATCAGGTGGCATACCTTGTCTTTAAAAATTTGGTCTTCTTTGAGCAACATAGAAGACTTGTTAATCCTCACCTTGAATTGGTTTGAAATCAGGTACTTCAACATTTGCACCCATCATACATCTGCAATCTTTCTTCCGTTGCTTACAATGAGGATAGAATTCTGCAAGAAATGCATCACCTTCCTCATGCTTCTTCTTAGCTACCAATGTATCCAATTGAGTAGCCATATTGTTTATAATGTCCTCCTTGAAATCCTTTAACAGATGGCTAAGTTCCAATCTAAAAACTCCAGTTCTAGATGTTGATGATGGTGCCTCTGGCTTAAATCTCCTATTCTTCTTAGAAATAGATCTGGAATACTTCTTGCAAATTTGTCCTATTTCAGCCCAAGTAGATTGTGTAATGTCATCTCCTCCCATAAGTTCTAAGGAATCGGTGCATTCATCACTGATACCCCTCAAGAATATCAATTTGAGGGAATCTTCATTCAAAGTACTATGTTTGGACTTCTTGACACTAAACAAAAACCTTTCCTGATAATCCCCAAGGCTCTCATCTTCAGTTTGTGTCATTCTAAAGATATCATCCCCATGACGATCAGTGCCTCTACAATAATCTTTGTATTTTGCAAGAAACAACTATTTAATCTCATCCCATGTGTTGATTGTGCTACTACCCAAGCTCATAAACCATCTCAAGGATGACTCCTTCAAAGTGACTAAAATTTTTTTGAGTCTATGGGCATCTGTAGTATAGTCAAAACTCCTACAGAGAACATCAAACTCAAACAAAAATATATTCGGATCCTCTATCACCAACCCATAAAATTTAGGAAGTGAAGATGTTGGAATGTTCTTGAGGTTAGCATTATCATGCTGGTCAAAGATGGGAAACTCAAATGTTGGACTAGGTGGTGGTGGTGGAGGATTATTCCCAACAGGAGCTGGGTTCCCTTGCATTGGACTTGTGGCTGTTGTTACTATAGGTAATTATTCTTCTTGTGGACCAAAAAGTAACTGAAGACTACCTTCTAGAAATTTAGACTTAGGGTGATTCAAATTCTGTGGGACTTGATACAGTTCAGCAAAAGGGTTTATATCTGGAAAATTATCTTTTGCATGAGTAGTATGAGTGGGTAGAAATCTACCTCTGGCATCTCTTCTTCTATTATGCATGCAGATTTATGAAATTTCAAACAATTAACTAGAAACTAAAATAATAATAAAAGGTTCTTAGCTTGACACCATCCCTGGCAACGACGCCAAAAATGTCTATCCCAACTATAATGATAATAATAATACCTCTAATTGAAATCTCAATCTGAAGTTTGGACATTCATATGGGAGAGTTTACTATTTTCATGGCTGGTGTTCATTTAGTTATCAATCCAGGAATGTAAAACTTGAAATGGGTCTGCAATATATATGCACTAAGCTCCTTAAATGATTATTTTGCATTACTGTAGTAACTAACATTATGCAGAAAGGAAAGGCAGGAATGGAAATCATAAAAGGCTACATGAAAGCTTCACAAAACACTGCTGAAATGATCTAATGAAAATAACAAAAATCACACTGCTCTATCTTGGATGCAGGAACAGTCAACGGATCTATTTCCAGTGGCTGTAGGAACAATCCAGTCATGAACTTCTACTGTAACTAAGTAAAAACTAACTTCAATGATCATAAACACAAGATCACTCATCAAGTGGGCCCCCTTGGATGAGTGATATCAAACTCCCAGCAAAGTACTATTAATAGATTAGAACAACATATTCTTATTCATTTCTTCCTAAAAATGATTACATATTCTAAAAGAGAAAATTTAGAATGCTTGTCAAAACTCTGCTCAATTCCTTTCCATCTTGTCTAACTCTAAGAAAGAAGGAAGAGCTTTTATAAATAAAAGATCAACTACAATGGAAAACTCAAGTTACACCCAGAAGAAGAGGTGGGTAATTGTCAGATGAAGGAGATAACTAAGAGCTTGGCTGCAGGAACCGTGGATCTGAAACTGAACCACAGTCTTTGCATGCCAAAGCGATATTTTGCAAATTCAATATGCACTAGAGTTAAACTCCCATGGTGAAGTATAACTGCTCTGATTATGTTATACATTGTGCTTGCTCGAATCCCTTTCAGTTTGACCTCCAGTTATCTGAACGTGATTCTCCAGTCCTTAGGTGCGAAAGAAAATCATCCACCGTAGCATCAATTATTATCTGCACTAAAACAAAAACAACATACAAGGACATGCATATGTATCTTACTCAATTAATACATTCATTAACTCACATATGACATTATCCTAAATAATCTGCATATCACAGGGACAAATCATTTGGCTATAGGAATAAATTGGCATGGCTGCAGGAATTAACCGACAAAGTTCAAACATGATTTCTTAAGTTTAGTTTTAAAACAAGGATTACATATAGTCAATTTACAATGCTTTACTATCACAATGCAACCCAAAAGATACCAAAAAACCTAATAGTCATGATAAAAAACATGTCAAAGCATTGACTTATCAACGGTCTCGGGATACTTTAGAGGGGAAATATGTGGATTATTCTTTGGAGTCTGATGGACTATTACGCCATAGAGGGAGCATCTATGTACCTTCTTCCAGGGGATTGTGAGAGTTCATTGTCATAGAGGCTCATAGAGCTCCTTATATAGCACATCCCGGAGTTAAGAAGATGCATGTTGACTTGAGACAGCTATATCATTGGCCAGGAATGTGGCAGCTCATTGCTGAGTTAGTAGCCCGATGCCTTGAGTGTCAGAGAGTAAAGGCGGAGCACCGCTATCCAGGTGGGTTGCTCCAGTCTCATGCTATACCAGAGTGGAAGTGGGATACTATATCCATGGATTTCATCATTGGTCTTCCTATGTCATCCCGTCGCCATGATGCCATCTTGGTGATAGTTGACAAGTTGACCAAAGTGACTCACTTTTCACCAGTTCATACTACCTTCACAGCACCAGCAGTAGCACAGGTGTTCTTGCAAGACATTGTCAGACTTCATGGCATGGCACACAAGATTATTTCTGATAGGGATTCCCTCTTCACTTTTTCCTTTTGGAAGGCATTACAGGCAGCTATGGGCACTAAGCTCAATTTTAGTATAACCTATCATTCGGAAATGGATGGTCAGACAAAGAGGGTTAACTAGGTGTTAGAGGATATGCTTCACATGTACATCATGGATCACCAGACCAGAGGGGAAGAGTACCTTCCCTTAGTGGAGTTTACCTATAACAATGGGCATCACACTTCTTTGGGGATGCCACCCTATCAGGCATTATATGACAGGCCTTGCAGGACACCGTTGAGTTGGGACCGCATAAAGGACAGAGTTGCTATTGATCCAAAGATAGTTTGGGATATGGAACAGTAGGTGGATTTGATTAGGCAGCGTCTTAGAGAGGCTCAGGATAGACAGAAGAAATATGCAGATGCAAAGAGGATAGATCGTAACCACTTGGTTGGAGATAGAGTCTTTTTGAGAGTGCGACCACATAAGAGTCCAATCTATTACGGAAAGGGTTCTAAGCTCACACCTTGTTTTGTAGGACCATTTGAGATCCTTGAGAGGATAGGACCAGTTGCCTACCATTTAGCATTTCCACCTAGCCTGTCACACATCCACGATGTGTTTCATGTATTAGTTTTGAGGAAGTATATCTATGATGAGTCTCATATATTAGATTGGGATGCCTTGCAGGTGGAGTCAGATGGATAGCTAGCTTTGGAGCCCATTTGCATTTTGGCACGCCGGATGCTGGCCCTTCGAGGTTGAGGTTGGACTAGGTTAGGGTCCAGTGGGATTGCTATGATGAGGTTACAACTTCATAGGAGGATGTAGCACGGGTGAGATCAGAGTACCCCCATCTTTTTGATGAACTCTAGGAGGAAGTTCATGCCTAGAGGGGGAGGGTGTGAGGCCCTACCTTGACTCGGTCAAGCAGTTCAGTGATTTTTATGTTGAGACTATTATGGATGCTTTATTTTTATGCATTATGGATTTAGAACTTATATTATTCCATGTTTTGGATAACATTGCTATATGTTGATGCTTCATTTATATGCTTTATGTTATATAACTCTATATGATTCTAGAATAAGATAAATTGAGATGATGTATGTCATTTATGGATTTGCAGGACTTTCCTATGATGATAGAAATAGGATGCATGTTTTATATGGATCAAAATTATGAGAAATATGATAATTGCTTATGTTGAGTTATTTGGATGCAAGATGTATTGATTTAATGTATATTGTATGCAGAGTGTTTGATGTGTATTCTTAATCATGTGTTTTACATTATATGAGGGTATTTTAAATTACTAATGTGTAATTGAGATGCGTAGGAAAATTATCCATGTAACCATAGAAATATTATGGAGAATCAAACCTAGACCTATGTATGTTCGTAAAACCAAGGTTTGTCTATTTGGAGAGACAACACCCTGTTTGTATTGTATTTTATTCATGAAAGTGATTGTTCCATGAATGTTAAATTGAATTTTGTTTATTTGTGTAAATCCAACAAGAGACAAGATTTCATGTATAATTTTGTAAAAGTATTTTCTTTGTGTCACTTGACACATGTTTTGATTTATGTTTGAGTTTTTAAATTTGGCTCTTGGAGGGAGTTGTTTAACTATAGCTTTTTCAATTAATTTAATATGATTCCATAAATGCCTTGGGTAAAGAATCTTTAGGATGGTCAACTTAAGTTTGATCCGAAAATTAACTTCAGATGGGTTTAAAAAGGGTTAAATGGACACCTAGGGGTAATTTAATAGGGTTTCCTAAAGCCCATAAGGTATACCTAAGGGTTAGGAGTAATTTTAGGCATGTACCAACTCTCATGTGACCTTTTAGACACCTTAAAAAGTGACTTTTCTAAGTTGTGCGAAAATGGAAATTAGAAGGATCATCTAAGCTGTAAACTTTCCTTTTGGATGTGAGATCCCTTTCCCATTTTTCTCCTACCTTTCCTTTTCAGTTTTAGAAACTTGTGAGAACTCTCACTAGGGTCTTCTTAAGCAAAAATGAGAGATTTTGTGGGTAATCACCCACTCTCCATTTTTGGAGACAAGGAATTTTGAAAGGAAAAAGATAGATTTTGAATTAAAAATTTAGCTAAGTGTAGAAAGGAAAGACTTGTGGAATCGGGCTGCTCATCCTCAACAAAACTAGCATACCCTTGGGCAGTTGAAGGTTGGTTTCAACTTACTTGTAATGTGTTTTCATATTGAATGTTATATTGAAACAATATCTTGTGTAAGAAGTCTAGTTTTCTTGCATGTTTTCCCTTGGAAAATTTATTGTGTTTTATGTTTTATTTTTGTATGGCATTTTATGTGCTTTGGGAGTAATCAAGGCCTCCTACTCTTGGGAGAGAGGATAGTCTTGTGGGTGTTAGAAGTCACACCCCTCGAGTGAGAGGCTCTCATTATGAGAGTGATCACAAGGGATTTTATGTGACCCTTCCTGCATGGCTTGTTTATGCATTGGGGGTCATAAGGAGGGGAATAAGTCATGAATGCCTTGGGGGGCATAAAGAATGTGGGGTTGTTATACTTATGATGTTTTTGGTTTGCCATGAGGTGGCTAATCCTTTTACCATACTTGCAGTCTCCTCAAGGTACTTGGTCCACTACCACCCCTCAAAAGACATCACAATGTGTGGTGTAGTGTAGCCATGGGTTGGGAATGTGTTGTGTTTGTTTTCCCCTTGTTTATTGTGTTTGCATGTGTGTAATCTTGTCTAGGGCTTCGTTCTCCAAGCTTGGGGGTGGCTACTAGTTAGCCTAGGCTGGGAGGTGAGCACTCCATGGTCATATCTTTTGATTATTTGCAGGTTGTTGGAAGGAAAGAATTAGGAGAAGTGGAAATTCGATGGAGTTATTTGTTGCAGAAATCTATTTGGAAATATATTTATTATTTTGTTTAAAAGCCCTCATTTATTAATAATGAGAGATCCATTTGTAAAGTGACAGTAAAGACTTGGGAATATGTTCTAAAGATATGTAATATTTATTTATGTTATATTGCATAAAAGAAATGATTATTTCTGGTTTTAGTTCCTAAAGTTTTGAGATAAATATTTGTTGTGTATAGGATGTTTTGAAAAGAAAGAAATGTATTCATTCCCTTTATGCATTTAAAATCAAGATATTAGAAGAGAAATGAAATAGATCTACCTGCATGGAGTAGGTTGGGAAATAAAATAAAATCTAAAAGTTAGATCTATACATGGAAAAGCCATATTTAGTTTTATTTAAATCTATCATTTTGTTTATTGCAGAAAATAACAATCAAAATTTATTATAGTCATTTCTAAAGTTTTATTTTACTCTAGATTTATCTAGTTGCTGTTAAATTTATTAAATTTTGCCATTTATATAGTTGCTGTTAGAATTATTAAATACTGTCATTTGTTTATGTACAGAAAATAAAATCTATAGTTAAACAGATTAAAAGAAATAAATAAAAAATCTAGTGTTGCTATTCTAAGTGATTTAATTCTGCTTTTTACTATATTTTGCTGAAAGTAAATCAATATTTAAATAACCTAACTATTTCTACTTGGCAACTAGGATATTAATAAAAAAGGGAAATAAATAAAATGATCAAATTGCAAAAAATATTTAATCTGTTTTAATTGTTCGGAATAAAAATAATTGCATGAAAAGAAATTGCCCTAGATTTAATAGTATTTTATATATATATAATTTATTTATATATAGATAGATATATATATATATATAATTTATATTATTTAAATTAAACAAAAAAAAAGAAATTATTTAAAACCCTTTTTTTTAAAAAGAAAAAAAAATAAACAAAATTTGGGGGGGGTTCGGCAGGCCGAACACTGTGCATTGCATAGTGGGTGGCCATGGCCGGCGCCACTATGGGCATCCACAGTGGATGGCCCAAGGGCCACCATTGTGGGCGACCACAGTGGGCACCGCCATTGCGGTCGTCCATAGTGAACGACCTAAGGGCCGCCACTGTGGTAACCCACAGTGAGCGACCCCGCTCACGGGAACCCCGCCACTGCTTTCCCAAAAATTCCCGCCTAAATGCATGGGCGCCACTCCTCTGTGTAAACTTTCAGACCTGCAATCACAAAGAAAATTTTAAAAAAATCCCTAACCCAAGATTTGGGGTTAGGGCAAGTAATGGAGTTTAAAAAAAAAAAAAAAAAAGAAGTTTTTTTTTATATATATTAATGAAAATTAGGGTATTCGAAAAATAAAGAAAGAAATAAAGAAAGAGACTTTATTTTTATAATAATAAAGTTAGGGTTTGCATGGGTAATTTATAATAGTGTGGAAACATATATATATGTGTGTGTGTGTGTGTGTGTGTGTAGAGTTTAAAAATATGAAAGGTTAGGGCAAGTTTTAGATTAAATATTTTATTAAGTGTTTTTAATCTATATATGTTTATTAAAAAACATATGAGTAAATTTATACAAGAGGATTAAATTACTTATGAAGTTTAACCTTTTAGAAATTTTATAATAAATTGAATTATTGTAGGTCCACCTAAATATAGGTTTTTGATGAGATTAAACTTTATAGAATGAATTCTCATTATAATTATAATTGACCCTTTAATTGATTTAGCTTATTCTTATTTTAACTATCGTTAAAATAAAACATAGACTTTTATAAACTAAGTGTCAGAACTAATTTAATTAGTTCTTAAAATAAATTATTGGCTATTGGAGATTAATTTTATCTGCGTCAATTAATTGATTAAGTTAGTTTATTGAGTAAAGTCGATAAGATAATAAATTAAATCCTTAAGTAATCCGCATTTAATTCTAAATTATTCTCGTCTACTTGAGTTAGTGTTTAAGTTAACTCAAACATAGTTAAGACAAAATATGTTAGAGCATTTCATATTTCCTAATTTAATGTTTTAAGTTGTGATCTTAAAAAAAAAATTATCCCGTTCTTACCCTAAATTTTGGGCATGACAGAGGATACACCGGAGGAAGAGGAACTAGTATAGATCAGAACAAGGACAAGGGAGTGAGCAAGGAAGGTAATTCATACTAGAAGGATGATAAATTTCTATCTAAGGAGAGAACCAAATGGATACTAGAATGAGAAATTTGGAAGACAAGACAAAAGGACATTCAAAGGAACCTATTTTAAATGTGGAGGACAAGGACACCGCGCATTTGAATGTAAGAAGTCAAAGCCTACCGAATGAGAAGTAGTGGTGGAAGAGAACCCCATCGGATCATATAATAAACTGGAAGATGAACAACTGTTGATGATGAGGAGAGATTTGTGTCATACCGAAGAAGATACAAAAGCCTTGCAGAGGAAAAACCTATTCAAGACTAGATGTAAGGTATCCGATAAGTGTTGTAAAGTTGTCATTGATAGTGGTAGTTCATGTTAGGATTAATGATAGTCCCAAAGATAATGAGAGGGGGGCTGAATCAGTATCTAACCAGTTAGCAAAATATTTAAACTTATTAAGAACTTTGCATCCCAAAATAGTGTATCTGTAAATAAGAATTAATGCAGTAAACAGGAACAATAAATACATCATAGAAAACACACCATAACACAAGATGTTTAACGAGGAAACCCGGTGTTGGAAAAACCTTGGTGGGATTTGTGACCCACATATTCACTCACTAGCCAATGAATAAATATTACTTACAATGAGGGGCCTGCACATGCAGGAAGGCCAATTGCCTAGAGCTCACTGCTCAATAAGAGTCACAATGACTACAAAAGTGGATTATGAAATCCAATACAATATACTGCTTCAAATCAGTATCAACTATGCCAAGTTCAGTATCAGTTTAAGCTCATTCTATAACCAAAACCTTTGGTGTCAACTATATCTCCTTTTACAAAATATCATCTATATATTATCTCCATATATATACCTTCTACACAAAATGACTTATAAGATCTCATACATATATATGAGTCTTTTACAATATGCCATGTCGGATTTACAAAAGATAATTACAATTAAATATAATAAACAAAAGTTTATTCCTTGTCAGCTGGGGTATCGGCATGCATTGTTGTCGCTATCAGTGAAGTGTCTGTTGGTGCCTGTCAGTGGCTTTACCAGATGAGTGCCATAACATTTCCAAATGGTTTCCATCAATGACAACACCAACTATTCTCATAAGAGTGTAGAGTGCCAACAATCTCCCCCTTTGGCATTGATGGCAACACTCATGAGAAAAATCCAGAAACTGTTCCAAAAAACGAAGTCCAAAAAGTTACCAAAAATATGTGCTCCCCTTGAGGAGATGATCTCCTCTGAATAATCATTTTTCTCTATCCACTTCAATGACAAAGGTTGTCAAAAATTGTCAAACGAGTGCAAAAATTTCACCTCAAATTTTGTAACCGGTTGGTTACAATCTGAAATATGTCTGCCAAAACCAAGTTTAAACTCATAATGAATCTTTTGTTGTCATTCAGGGTTGCCTCAATTTGTTGGATCGTGCAGGTGGGATGATGCATGTGCTCTTCCGGTGATCTTTCTCCTTGAAGTAATGCCTTAGAGATCTCATTTCTTAGAGAGATAAGGTTATCCAACTTAGGACCAAGTTTATACTTAAGCTCTCTGGCATTAGCCTTAATCCTTGCCTTCTCTTTCTCAAATTTCTCCAATTTCTCCTCAAAACCTTCTATTTCTTATTCAATAACTGATATAGGTTTGGATGAACCAATTATGTTATCAGTTGTGTCATGTATTTCTTTCCGCACTCTGCTTATTTCCTTTTCTATGTCCTTTGTCAAAAGATGTGGTTTGCATGTTTCTCTGTACAGCTCTTTATATTCCAAAATTGTAGTATTTAGTGCCAATAATAGTGTATTTATGTGTTTTGTGCACTTCTTTATTGTATCCTCAAAGAACATATCCTTTTCCTTTTCAACTTTCTCTTTGAAGGTGTCTTCATTCACCTTATCAACTGTTATTACATTGTTAGTAATGAATTTGGACAATGTGTCCAATTTACCTAAAGAATGCTTTACATAATCTATATTACATTTCAGTGCAATCAATTTAAGAATTAGTATTGTGTCATCAATTTCCTTTTAAGCCAATGCATTATAGTCAGTTATCTCCTTGATAGAGTCCAGGAGTACCTCTGTCACATTAGTAGGCCTGAATTCACTTGATGAAGTACCGGATGTCTGACCAACTACCTTAATTACCTCTGTTCTTCCAAAACTTGTAACCACTTTTCTTGTGTTAACCTCTGGTGGATCAGTCCGAGTTTGCATTTTAACCAGTAAAGGTTTGTCTAATTGTTTAGGTATCTCAGTGATTACCGGTTTCACTACCTCAATATGTACCTCTGCCTCTGTAGGTTTCTCTGTGTGCTCAACTGCTGGTATCTCTGTCTCAGTAGGTTTCTCTATGTTAGCATCTATACCTTCAATATTCATTCTAGTATCCAATGGTTGCTCAGTTTGTAATATTTTCTATGTTTTCTCTATTTGGATCTCAACCTCTACAGTCTTTGTCAGTTGCTCAACAATGATTCCATTACCAACAATATCATCCTTAACCTCTATATTGTCATTATCCAAAACAATATTCACTTCCTGAGTGTCTACATTCATGGTGAATAGAATTTCAAATTCAGGATTAGTGTTATCATGTGTTATACCTTTCAGTAATTGGTGGATCATCACTATGTACCGGTGTAGTGTCCAAGGGTGGTGGCAAGTTGTCAATTATCTTAATGTTTGGTATTCCACCAACTTTACCTTTCCCTTTGTCCTTATCCTTCTGATAAACTTTGAATGTTTTCTTTGGCCTGTTCACTTCCTCTTGTTTTTCTTTATCCACAAAAAGATCCCATTTGTCAGCAGTCTCCTCTGCAATCTTATTTACTCTGCCTACCATTGAACTCACTTGCTGGTGACCACTAGCAAAAATGGATCTATTAGCCTCACAAATTAGGTCATCAATCTCCTATTTTGAGTTAACCGCATGTACAACTAGACATTTTTCAACTTTTAGTTTCTTGTCCAATTCCATCACTGTAATCCTCTTTGCATCTAATCTTCTATATAGTTCATTGGTCAAGTCATCCACAACTTCAATTAAAAATTTCTTGTATATATCCAGATGTAAGATTCTACTATTTTCAATGCTTTCCTTTTCTGAATCTTTAAATGTGTTATACAATTTGCTTACATTAGCCAAATTACAATCATTAGTTATTTCATTTAGTAAATTATCCAATGAGGGTATGACCGATTTCTATTTCTTCTTAGGAGTTAGTTTCTTAGCCGATTGCCTTACTGCCTGTTGTTTCTTCCTTAAGGTTCTTGTCCTTTTGGGTGGAGGAGAGGGTATCGGTGAAGGTTTTCTCCTCCTTTCAACTCTTTTGAATTCAGTTGGTATCTCACTATTAGAAGATGTTCCAACTGGTGAAATGTGTGCCTCCGGTTGCAGTCCTTCTAGCTCACTAGCCGATATACCAGTAATGTTCATAACATTTTCTTTGATTTCCTTTACCTGCTTTGATGCATCTCTTATGTATTTCTCTCTTTTCTTCCTTTGCTTCATTGTTTTCACATTACTTTCAATTGTTTCTGCACTACCAAAAACTTCCTATGTTGGTTCTCTAGGTGCATCTAACAAAGCTTTTGCATAGGTCTCAATAATGTTGAGATCTACCTCATAACCCATTTGAGTTACCCATATAGTTCTAGGAAGTACAACTTCCATCCATGTCTCATCCTTCTTGATTACAAAACATATTTCTTTATCATATTTATCCACTACACTCTGTGGTAGTCTTTCTCTAGTTTTCATTTTGGCTTGAAAAGCTTTAAAATATTCAGTTATATTGCTAGCTTTTATAGTTCCCATGGCGGTAAAAGCTTCCTGTAATTTTTTTCCTACTAGTATGTCATATCCAAAGTCTTTTTGTCCTATATCGAGGATCTCCTTTGTGAAATACAACATTAAGCATACTTAGAGATTACCAAAATGAAATGTCCCTTTCTTATCACTTTTAATCTTTTTCAAATTATCAATGAGTTCATCCTTCAGCCATTCACACACATCTATTTTTGCATTGTTGTTCACCATTTCATAAGCACTATTAATGCAAAGACTAGAAACTGAATTAAGTTTGTTTGCATGAGTAGTCTTGTAACCTAAAACCATACTTATGAATCTCACATTGATGTCCTTGATGTTATTTACTCTTAGTGATCTACTATCAAATGTTGCTCTGGTTAGTGTCATGACTTTGTTGTTAGGGACTTTATTTGTCTTGTCTGGTCTGTTGTCGGTTGAAGGTAAACTTGTTAATGCCCTAATTGCTTGTTGGGTGAATTTGCAGACAAATTCTAACCATAGAAATTCTCCATGTGCCCTACTTAGGACAATTCTCACTACTTCCGGAAATTTAGGGATATTCAATATCTCAACAAAACCTAAAGTCTCCACAATCTTGTGCTCAAGTTTAACAATGCCATTTTCATCACAAATTACAGTTCTAAACATTTTTAACAATTCCTCAGAACCTAATTCTTCAATGTTGCAATGAATATAAATCCTAGGGTCTTCAGTATAAGCTACACCTTTAGGAATCTTTGAAAATGCTCCTATGGAATCATCTTGCTTAGCTACTTTGGGAATAATTTTGAACACAGTCCTAGGGCATTTTACGTTTTCCACAATAGTAGGGTTTGCAATAAATTTGAGAGCAGAATAAGAAGCCATTTGAAAAATACCTTTAACTACCTAATAATGTCTGAATGCTTGAAAGAAATTGCTTCACACCTTTGCCTTGAATGCCTTTGCTCAGATTTCATGCTCTCTACTAATTTGAATGCTTGGTGAATCAAAAATGAGGGAAAATTGATGATTTATAATGAAATTTTCATCAACAACTACATTAAATGCTCGTTGGTTAAGTAAAAATTTAACACATCTGCCAGTAAAGAAGAAATCTATCTTCTCACCATCAATCGAGGGTAATCTGCATGATATTCAACTTGCCGCATTACCCCCAAAGGGTTACTTCTTAGTTGGATGAAGAATCTCTTGCCAGTGGAGTAATACTTTGTTCTACCGGTGAAGAAATAGTCTCATCAACATTCTAATCTGTCTTCCTAATCCATTGTTTTGAAAATTCTTGCTTTACCTCATCTACCTTTTCTTTGCCTTTCAAACTGGGTCCTTTACTATTTGCCGGCGAAGTCTTGCTTCTACAAAATTTTGCAATATGTCCAATTTTGTTACAAGCATAACAAGTTACATTATTCTTCTGAATAAGTTTTCCATATCGTATGCTGGTTTGTGTTTTGCATTGATTAGATAAGTGCCCAAATCTTCCACAAACATAACATTTCACATTCATTCTATAGTTTTCTAAATTATGACCAATTTTGTTGCAATTGGAGCATTGACTGGTGGGTGCATTGATCTTCTGATTGTTTCTAAATCTACATTGATTTACTCTATGACCATAGTTGTTACAGTTAAAGAATTTCCCATTAAATTTATAAGCACTAGGTTGTCTTACTAGTTTACTGTGATCATGATTGTTTGTAGTACCGGAACTTTCTCCAACTTCAAATCCAAGTCCATTAGTATCTCCATTAGGTTTCTGACTTTTCAGCATGTTATCAAATTCTTTTTAGTTTTTCTTCAATTTCTTTTTGTGTTGATTTGTAGTAGCCAACTCATTTTTCAGAATTCTCTTTTGTCTTGTATGTTCAGTTTTATCATGTTGCATGTGAATCAGATTTGTCTTCAACATATCATTTTCATGACTGAGTCTTAGATTTTCATTTCCAGTAACATTGAGTCTCCTAGTCAAGTCATCTTCATTCTTCTTTCTATCTTCAATGTCTTTACAAAACCTCATAGTCATATCTTGCATTTCATTTTTCATATTACTGTTTTCTTGTCTCAACTTGTTCACAAGTTCATTAAGAGTTTATTTTTCATCATTATCATTCTACATCTTCTCATGAAGTTCTTTTCTTTTAT
Organism: Cryptomeria japonica; assembly: GCF_030272615.1. Lineage (NCBI taxonomy): Eukaryota > Viridiplantae > Streptophyta > Pinopsida > Cupressales > Cupressaceae > Cryptomeria > Cryptomeria japonica. The sequence goes on from NC_081407.1 coordinate 590,933,343, forward strand.
TTCGAGCTATAGTAAGATTCTCCTGATGTTCTTGAATGAATTCTTGTGCAGTCCTTAGATCATCTTCAAGTTTGATATTCTTAAACTTCTATGCATCATAGTCTACAAGAGATCCTTCCAATTGTTTTCTTAAGTTCTCCATTTGTATCGATGTCAGAATCTTCCTCAAGTTGTTAGGCTTTTGAAAATAGAGGATCAGGCTCTCATACCAATTGTTAGGATTAATGATAGTCCCAAAGATACTAAGAGGGGGGGGGGGGGTGAATCAGTATCTAACCAGTTAGCAGAATATTTAAATTTATTAAGAACTTTGCATCCCAAAACAATGTACCAGTAAATAAGAATTAATATAGTAAATGAGAACAATATAGACAGCATAGAAAACATACCATAACACAAGATGTTTAATGAGGAAACTCGGTGTGGGAAAAACCTCGGTGGGATTTGTGACCCACAATATTCACTCACTGGCCAATGAATAAATATTACTTACAATGAGGGGCCTGCACATCCAGGAAGGCCAACTACCTAGAGCTCACTACTCAGTAAGGGTCACAATGACTACAAAAGTGGATTATGAAATCCAATACAATGTACTGCTTCAAATCAGCATCAACTATGCCAAGTTCAGTACTGGTTTAAGCTCATTCTATAACCAAAACCTTTCTTGTCAACTATATCTCCTTTTACAAAATATCATCTATATATTATCTCCATATATATACTTTCTACACAAAATGACTTATAAGATCTCATACATATATATGAGTCTTTTACAATATGCCATGTCAGCTTTACAAAAGAAAGTTACAATTAAATATAATAAACAAAAGTTTATTCCTTGTCGGCTAGGGTGTTGGTATGCATTGTTGCCACTGCTGGTAAAGTGTCTGCCAATGTATGTAGATGTCTATGTCAGTGTTGCTGCCTGCTGGTGGCTTTATGAGATGAGTGCCAAAAGGTTGCCATAAATGACAACACCAACTATTCTCATAAGAGTGTAGAATGTCAATAGTTCAGATAATCTTGTTTCAGAAGAGATGGTGAAGAAGTTGAAATTGGAAAGATTGAAACACCCTAAGCCTTACCAAATAGCATGGATTTAGGATGAACATAAGTTGTTAGTAAATGAACAGTATTTAGTAAAATTGAAAATTGGGAATTATCATATGAAGTTTTGTGTGACATTATGCCTATGGACATTTGTCATCTTTTGTTGGGAAGACCTTGGTAGTTTGATAGATAGGAAATACATGATGGGAGGAAGAATACATATACTATTGTGGCCAATGGGATGAAACAAACCTTGTTGCCTTTGGAGGAACCTTTGAAGAATGAAGTCTGTACAAATACCAGAATCTATCTGGTAGATGAAAGGAAGTTCATAGATGGACTGAGACATGAGAATGTGTGTTTTACCTTAATTCCTAAGAAGACTGAGAGACCTGAACCAGAAGGAGAACACCTGACAGAAATAAGAGATTTGCTGATAGAGTATGAGGACATCATTTTAGATAATGTACCTAATGGATTGCCACCTATTAGAAGTATTAGTCATTGCATGGACTTAGTTCCTAGAGCTAGTTTGCCTAACAAAGCTACACACCAGCTAACCTCGATAGAGAATGAAGAACTGAATAGACAAGTGCAGAAGATATTGAAGAAAGGTCTAATTAGGGAAAGTTTGAGCCCTTGTGCAGTACTAGTAGTATTAGCACCTAAGAAGAATGGAGAATGGAGGATGTGTACCGACTCAAGAGTAATAAACAAGATTACAGTGAAATACCGGTTTCCTTTGCCTAGGATGAATGACATAATGGACTATTTGAGTGGAGCAAAGTACTTTACAAAGGTAGATTTGAAGAGTGGATATCATCAGATCAGGATCAGAGAAGGTGATGAATGGAAGAAAACATTTAAGATGAACAAAGGATTATATGAATGATTGGTGATGCCTTTTGAATTGACTAATGCACCAAGTACTTTCATGAGGCTGATGAATGAGGTTTTGAAGAAATTCTTGGGTAAGTTTGCTATTGTATATTTGGATGATATTCTGATTTTCAATAAGACAAAAGAGGAGCATTTGTTGTAGTTAAGACAATTTTTGTAGAGGTTGAGAGAAGAAAAGTTACTGATCAATATCAAGAAGTGCACTTTCATGAAAGATAAGTTAGTCTATTTGGGCTTTGTGATATCTGAGGATGGTTTGAAGATGGACCCTGAGAAAGTGAAATCCATTGTTGAGTGGCCTACACAAAAAAACATTGGAGAGGTAAGATCATTTCATGGATTGGATAGCTTTTACCAAAAGTTTATTAGAAATTTCAGTTCAGTTTGTAATCCTATGACATAAACCATGAGGGGAGATTGGAAGGAATTCAAGTGGAACACCAGAGCAAACAAAAGTTTTGAGTTGTTGAAACAAAAAGTGACTAAGAAGCCCATGTTGGTTTTATCGGATTTAAATAAGGTATTTCAAGTGGATTGTGATGCAAGTGGAACAACAATAGGAGCAGTTTTGAGTCAAGAAGGGAGAGCATTAACATATTTCTGTGAGAAATTGAATGATGCCCAGTAGAGATATTCAGTATATGAACAAGAATTGTATGCCATAATTCAAGCCTTGAAGAAATAGAGACATTACTTGTGCCTAAGAAGTTTGTGTTGTATACAGATCATCAAGCTTTGCAATATTTGAATAGTCAAAGTAAGTTGAATAAGAGACATATGAGATGGGTAGAGTTCTTGCAGAGTTACACCTTTGTGTTGAAACATAAAAGTGGGAAATCTAAAAAAGTTGTTGATGCATTGAGTAGGAGAAGGAATTTGTTGATAGAGATGAGACTGAAAGTATTAGGTTTTAAAAATTTGAAGACCTTGTATGACAAAGACCCAGATTTTGTAGAACCTTGGAAAGCATGTAGAGAACCGGTTATGGTTGATAGGAACAAATGGTTGGATTACTTCATTCAAGATGGGATGTTATTTAAGGGAGTTCAGTTATGCAACCTAAAAGTTCCATGAGAGAGAACCTAATAAAAGAGAAGCATAGTGGAGGTTTAGCTTGACATTTTGGCATTGATAAAATAGTTGCATTGGTCAGTGAGTAGTTCTTTTGGCCCCAGATTCATAAGGATGTTAAGAGATATGTCCAAAGCTGTAGAGTTTGTCAAGTTGCAAAAGGTAGTAGTCTGAATGTGGGATTGTATAAACCTTTGACAGTAATGGTAAGACCTTGGGAGGATATAAGTATGGATTTTGTACTTGGCTTACCTAAGACACAGAGAGGGAATGATTCTATATTTGTGGTAGTGGATAGATTTTCAAAGATGACTCATTTCATACCTCATAAGAAGACATCAAATGCATTGCATGTAGCAAACCTATTTTGCAAGGAAGTGGTAAGATTGCATGGATTACCTAAGAGCATACTTTCAGACATAGACACTAAGTTTGTTGGCTAATTTTGGAGAACACCTTGGAAGAAGGTGAAGATAGATTTGAAGTCCAATTTTACTTTTCATACACAAACTGATGGACAAACAAAAATAGTTAATCAGAGTTTGGGAAACTTATTGAGATGTTTAGTAGGAGATAAAACTGGAAGTTGGGATTCCGACCTTGCACAATAAGAGTTTTCCTATAACAATTCAGTGAATAGAAGTACCAGAAAAACACTTTTTGAGATTGTTATTGGAGTGCATCCTAAAGGAATAGCAGAATTGAGAGACATTAGCAGTGAAGACCGAAAGAGTTCAGAAGTAGAAGAATTTGTAGATCACATGGCAACATTGCATATTTAGGTTAAACAACACTTGGAAGACATAAATAGCAAATACAAGGAGAAGGCAGATGAGACGAGGAGACATAAGGAATTTGAAGTTTGTAATGAAGTGATGGTCTATTTGAGAAAAGAGAGATTCCTGATTGGAACTTATAATAAGTTGCAGATGAAGAAGTTTGGACACTGTAATATCTTGAGAAAGTTCAATTTTGGAAATGCATATGAGGTGGAGCTACCGGATAGTCTAAGTATTTCACCTATATTCAACATTCTAGATCTTCATGAGTACCATGAGCCAAAATTTAGTGAGGACAGTATTGTAGACTTGGAGAAACAATTGCCCCAGAAGGAACCAGATCAGATTGAAGAGATTTTGGGGCTATAGGATTGGGCGTAGTACCCGAAGCAGTTAGTACAAAGAATATCTTGTGAAGTGGAAGAACAAACTAGTGAAAGATTGATCTTGGATTTCTCAGGTAGAGGTAGACCACCTTGGTTTCCCTCTAAACCTAGAAAAGTGAAAGGATCACTTTTTATTAACCTCAGATGTCTGATGCAGAAGCATCCCCATTTCACAACAATCTTGCATCAACGAAAAACATTTTCTTTTCTATTTTGTTTTCTATTTGTAGTTTCAGTTTTCCTTTCTGTGTGTCCTGATTTTGGCTCACCGGTTCCTATGGAGTTGGATTCTAACTGAAGACTAGATCATCCTTCTTGCTTTCTAACCGCATCTCATTTAGATAACTTTCTGGCAACATATCACTACCAGTTGTTCCTTTGTTACTGGTTGCTTGAGACCTATTTTGGTGATCTACCGGAACCCATTCTGAAGCTTGTGGAGTCTTGGACTTTGATCTCGATGTTTCTTGGTGTGTGGCTGACCTTCTGCATTTTATCCTTTGGATTTTTTGAAGGAATCTCTTTGTAGAGGCCAACCTCATTCATTTTTTTCATGTTAGGGTTTTGATCCTTTTTGGGCTGACCAGATCCTTTTGGATCGATATATATATATTTGTAATCATGCTTTAGAATGAAATCAATTAAAGAATCAAGGAGTATCAGATAGATAGACTATTCCTAGAGGATATATCTTTCAATTCAAGCTCTCGGTGTGACCTATTCTACCAGGCCTGTGTGTCGGTATGTTGTAACCCGGTTGTTACCAGTTAGATATAATTAACTTTCATGCAATAAAACTATCTGTTATGCATTACCTCCATCATATATGTGTGTTTTCGTTGTGTTAACTCTTGCTGAACAATTTGGACTGATCTCCTAGAGGTCCCTCCTCACCAATGACTTCTTCATAACGACACCCACTTTTTTGTTTTAGTAGTGAGGGGTATCTTTGATTGAGGATTTCATCACCCCATAGAGGTAATTCAAATTGGGATGCGTTGGGGATATCATCTCTCCTAGCATACTCTCGAGTGGGTATTTTTGAGCCGCTATATAAATATACTAGGTAGGCAACTAGAGTGTTGAGTGAATTTGACGTATGTGGGGGCCTTCCCTACACCGATCAGCTTAACTAAAGTCTTCAGTGGCTTGATTTGAGAATCCATAGTTGGATCAGGATCCCTCAAAACTTACAATAAGAACCAACTTAGTAGCCCAAATCCCACATTCAGTGATTCTGGGAGTGTGAATCATACCCCATAGATACCCCTCATGTACCTTGAATTATGAGATAGAAATCCCTCAGTGATAAGATTGTTAGATCTTCAGGGTAAGAGAGATTGGTATGCCTAAGAAGTGTGTGCCATGGAGTGGAGCTAGTGCTGCTAGACTCTCTATTTGTTCATTTTGTTTCAGTATTTTGTTGTGGGGGCCTCATTGAATGTTGTCCACTTTCTAGCCTAAGATTGCATTTTGTGCTTTTATATGTATCGTTGTACCATACTAGTATTGAGTCAGTATTCAAGATATTTTAGGCCCTATCTTGTGTATCTTTGAATTCTCAGAGTTGGTCAGAACATAGTTCAGTCAGCTATACCTATCTTCAAACAACTGTTCTCATATTTGGAAAACAAAAAACTTGTCCTACAAACAGAATTACTAGAAACAAAGTTTAGCTTGAAACATCAGATGAGCCTGCAAACTCAAAAGTTTTACATACTTGTGACCATAGGAAGTCCTTGCATAGTCCTCATTATCGGCCTCATATAGTCCTTATTTACATCCTTACTTTGCATAAGTCCTTGCATAGTCCTCATTATTGTCCCCATTATCATCCTCATATAGTCCCTATTTACATCCTTACTTTGCATAAGTCCTTGTATAATCCTCATTATTGTCCCCATTATCACCCTCATATACATCCTTAGTCCTTATTATCATCCTCATATACGCCCTTAGTCTTTGCATTGTCCTCATTATCACCCTCATTATAGTCCTCATTTATGTCCTTATTATCATCCTCATTTACGTCCTTAGAATTTACATAAGTCCTTGCATCGTCCTCATTATCATCCTTAATATCATCCTCATTTACGTCATTAGGATTTTCATAAGTCCTTGAATTGTCTTCATTATTGTCCTCATTATAGTCCCCATTTATGTCCTTACTTTGCATAGTCCTCATTATCATCCTTATTATTGTCCTCATATATCTCCTTATTTTAGTCCTCATTTACATCAATCCTTGCATAAGTACTTGCATAGTCTTTGCATAACTCCTTGCATAGTCATAGTAATCTTCATATAGTCATCATATTCCTCACATAAGTCCTTACATAGTCGTCATAATCTTTGCATAAGTCCTTGCACAATTGTCATAATCCTCATATAAGTCCTTGCATAGTCGTCATAATCTTTGCATAAGTCCTTGTATAGTCATCATAATCCCAATTTTAGTCCTTTCATATTCTTCATCCTCATAAGACATAGGGTCAAAACATTATCTCCATTTTGCATTATCTTCAAAATTAGGGTGTTCCCTAGTCCAAGTCCAAAGTTGCATTGTCATTCTTTAGGGTTTCATCTTGTCTTTCCTTAATCCAATTTGTCAAAAAGTTTAAAAAAAAATAGGGTTTCACTTGCATCCCTTAGTTGCATTGCATTTCATTACTAAACTTTAAAAGTCCAAAAAAATGGCATATAGTGCAATGGTTGAAACAAGCTCTCAAACTTCTAGGAGACAACATTACCCTTATCAAATGTCCAACTGTTGTGGGACCATGTCATTGCAACCAAACAATCAATCATCTCAATCCAACATATACATGTCCCAAAACATGTATCAAACTTATCAAGAACAAACAAGTGTCATACCTATTTATCCATCACTTGAAGAGAAACTAGCTCGAGAAATAGAGATCTTGGAACAAAATGTTAAAAAAGGTGAAGAGATTAGATCCCAGATGTTCAAGCTATTTCAAAAATGTGGAGATCCCATTATAAACCTAGAGCCAGTTGATGTGCGAACTCTTATTATAAAATCAGACGTACCATCTATTCTCACACAAATAAACATGAGAAACCAATGTCAACAACAAACATATCCAACAATGCAAGTCCAACAACCAATACAACAAACAACCCAACTCTTAGCACCACAAATTGTGCAAACAAGTCAACCACTACTAAAGTCACACACAATCACACAATCAATTTTGCCATCAGTCACATCACATGTCTGTGAATATCCTCCTATATCTTCAAATACACCACCAAGGGTGTCCCAAATTAATGTGAGTGTATTTACAAACATGTCACCCTTTGGACATCAATTGAACATGGTCAATGTTGCACCTATCATGCAACAAGATAATCTGCCCATGTCTAGCAATGGTTCTTCCCATCAAGACTTTGCACCTCAAGTAGCCTCCATATCTTCCACCATTTCCTCATAGACTAAATTCACACAAGAGTAGTCCACACCATCTTTATCCAATAACACAACCTCCCAAGGGCTATCCATAATACAAATCCAATCTAATCTAATTCATGATGCTAGTCCTTTCCATGCTTCAAAAATTCAAGATCCAATGCCATCAAATATTCCATTTCCAAGAAAATCCACTTCAAAAAGTCTCATTCAAAATCCTTTCTCATCAGGCCAAAATGTTGAAACATTCCAATAATCTCCCATGCATATCCAAACTCCTTCCTCATTTTAAGAGGATGATCATAAATTGGAAGAAATGAGTCATGAAATAAATCAAGATCAAGAACAAACCCTTCCATCCTACCCAATTTTTGATCAAGATCCCACTGACCAAGAATCTTATGATGATCCCCTCACTCTTTTCTATTCCATTCATAATGACACCCTTTCATCTCAAGAACAAAGTGTCCTTTCAAGTCCCATCTAACATCCACCTCCTAAGAAAGATCAAGACATCTCTTCCATCCTTCCTAATAATCCCTTTCCAAGTCAAGATCAAAGTATTCCTTCACCTTCATGTCCTAAGCAAGATCCCATTATTTCTCTAGATCCTGATCAAGATTCCTCCATCCCTTCATCCCCATGTCATAATCCTCCATGTTCTTCACAATATTCCCTCACAAATGAACTTACCATTTCTCCTAGTCGCTGTCATGATCCCAATCCCTCTACACAAGTTGTTCATGAACCCCTTATCAATGAAATCACCAATCCAAATCATACTACACATAGAAACTTGTCAACAATTGTATGTGAGCCATTATCACATGTCAATGTGGTGACAGAAACAAGCATGGAACCAGCTAATGAAATCAACACCCAAATGGTTTGATCATCTTCTTCATGCACAAGCATAAAACCAACTAATGAGATCGACACCCGATTGGCTTCATCATACCCTTCAAGTGCATCAATAAAAATAGGCATAGCACCCGCTCATTTCACAACTTCAAAAACAAAATCGATTTGTCTTATACACCCACACTTGATAGACTGGGGGCAAGTGGACCTACCACAACTAGATTAGTTTGAAAATATGGAGGCTATAGCAAAAGCTATACATGGAATACACCCAACTGAGTCTTTATATCCTATTGGAAAATATATCTTTATCTGACTCTTCAAACAAAGACCAATGAACTACCTACACAAAACTCCTTGACCCTTTGAACAACATGCACCTTAAACGATACTATATCTAAGGGTTGGATTAGTCTATGTTTTACTTTCCGCATTGCATCTCATTTTATTTGAAGCATTGCATCGCATATAGTTTCTGCATTTATAGATAGAAGCATCAATAAAATAAGGCAACTATCCAATTTTATCATTTTTTTGTATTCAAGAGAAACACGGGTAGTCTCCTTTCTTAGATATTCAGACATGAAGTCTTTGAGGTCCTAAGGTCATACATTTTCAACATTACCCTGTGACGACGCTTTACTTATGGTTGGGTAGTGATTTCACTATTTGAGACTTGTGAACGCAAAATCTATCGATTGCTATATCTCAAACACATTAACAAAATCTCTAATTTATTCTAGACACCTAGTTGATAATATGACTAGTGAAAAATCTAAAATTCTACTTTAGCGTCGCTGTAATTGTCACACCCAAGTAGGTTTCATTACTTACAAGTCAAGGAAAGAAAATAAAAGAAAAAAGTGCTATGCCAAATATCCATCTCAAGGCAAAAGAGCAATGATATATAACTGAAATATCACGCATACAAAGTGTGACAAAAAGATTGACTATGGGAACATGCAAGTAACTCCATCAAGGCTATGAGTGCCCACTGGCCATGGAGCAATATTTGAGAAATTATAGTCTATAACCTCATCGGAGCTCTAAAAGCTTGTTAGTAGTGAGGCTCTATTTAGGATGCTTTTGAAGTTAGAATAATCCACATAGCTAGTCATATAGGATACGGAGGATCTTTAGTGAACACAAGAGTAGGAATTAACTCATTTGCACACACATGGGCAAAAGAAGATCAAAGTTTCAAGAACCAATGGGGAAGTTTTCCGCATCTCCATTTGTAAATCCTATTCACTGAGTGTGTTAATTTGGATGTTCCAAGGGACCTTAAGGATCAATTGACCCCTTATCTATTAAATGTTTTCTACCTCCAATTCAATGGGTGTATTACAAAATGCTAAACAAACACAGTCATCCTTGTTCAAATAGGAAATGTTGTTGGCATTTTGGCACTAAGTTGTCATTGATGTCAACTAGCATGATGGAAATCAACATAAGGAAACCGGTTTTAAGGATAAAGTATAAACCGGTCTGAAGGAGGATTGCTTGTTTATGATGAAGAGGCAGAATGTTAAAGTTGTCTGACACCATCGGAGGTGAAGTTGTCCAATTGATATAGGATTCTCCACCGGTTAACAAAAGAAAAACACTCTATCGGCAAAGGGAGATACCAATATGTGTTTTCTAGACCGACGGTGTGTTGGTGGGCCATGTTTTGATTGGTGTGATTCCATGTGGAGTAGAGGTGGCAAGTGTGTTATGGTTGGTGAAGCCTCATCGACAGGGTCGATGAAACAAATAATCATCATTAATGAAGGAGACATAAATCATGGGATTGCATCTGACTAATTGTGGCTCGAGGAATAAGGAATGACAGAGGAAGATTAGGGAGCAGTTGGTGCCTGAATCAAGGCAAGGGAAATCCGATTCAGGATGTTCTCATAAAGGAAACTTTTGGAACACTTCATGTGTCATCTAACTTCATGACAAAAGATCTGATTTGTGATTGCCACTTCGAGGAAAATGTGAATTGGATAATGGAAACCATGTGTAGGTGCAGTCTTGAAGGACAGGTGAATGATCCAAGATAGGGTGGATTGGATTTCATGAAGATTGTGTTGGATAGAAAAAACTCTAACTACTTAGGTTTTTTGAATTGTATTCTGGTGGGAAAATAGGTATAAGAAATAAGAGCTCTGGATAGAATAATTTGTTGATGTTGTGAAGATTGATTAGAGAAGAGAAGTAAGAGGGAGCAAGGAGAAAACTGTTGATGAAATACCAAATGATCTATATAGGAGATTAGAAGCTAGAAGGTTAGCCATCATTGAGCTAGACAAGAAAATCAAGATTGAAAAATTACTTGTAGTACATCCAATCAACACAACTGATGAAATAGATAAACTAATTAGTGAAGCAAACTGAACAGTATTCTCCACTACTCACCAGCATGTAGCACTGATGGTAGGTAGAGTAAATGAAGTCTCTGAGGAAACAACAGATGCATGGGATATATTCTTTGTGGAAAAAGAAAAATAGGAAGAATTACTTAGACCAAAGACTATTAAAGTATATCAAAAGGACAGGGATAAGGGGAAAGGTAAGGTAGGTGGACCTCCAAGCTTGAAAATAATTGATAACTTAACCCAACCTCCTTCGGATACTCCACCAGTAGATACTACTGACAGTCAACTGGCTATTGAGAGTATGGAAACTCCTTTAGAGGATACAAATCCCGAGTCTAAAGTTTTGTACACTGTGAATATTGATACTCAAGAAGTAAATGTTGTGGTTGATAGAGAAACCACTGAGGACAAGAAGACTGATGTGACTACTAAGTCACCAGCTACATAAGTTAAGATAAGCATAGAAAAACCTTCACAGACAAAGCAACCAGCAGAGGATACCACTGAGAAACCGGTAGATACAACTGAAAAACCATCAGAAGAAATGGAAAAGGAAAGTATAGAGGTACAAATTGAGAATACATTTGAGAAACCAACAGTTGAAAGCTCAGAGAAACCTTCTGAGATATAGATGGAAAAACCAGAACAGGTACAGGTTGAGACACAAGTTCAGATAGAATCAGTGCCATCGACAAAAACAACAAAGCCTAAACCTTTGTTTGTAGAAATGCAAACACAGATTGACTTGCCAAAGGTTGAATCAAGTAAGGTGATTACTACAACCAGTAGTATGGCTATTGTGAAGACAGCTGGACAAACATCTGGTACTTCTATGGTAGAATTCAGACCTACAAATGTAACAGAGGTCTTAATGGATTCAATAAAGAAGATCACAGAGTGCAATGCATAAGCCTATAAGGCTATTGATGATACAATTCCCATTCTTAAATTGATAGCACCAAAGTGTATTGTAGATAACAAAGATTCTTTAGGTCAACTAGACACATTGTCTAAGTTCATCACCGACAACATATTGACTATTGATCAAATAAATGAGGACACATTCAAGGAAAGAATGATTAAAGAAAAAGAGAAATTCCTTGAGGAAATTGTGAAGAAGAATAAGGAGAAAATGGAAACATTATTACCAGAACTTGGAGAGATAATTTTTGACTTCAAGAAACTGTATAGAGATTCTTGTAAAATAAATATTTTAACCAAAGATCTAGACAAGGAAATCAGCAAAGCACAAGATTAGATTAACAATATTGCTGACAATCTGATAGGTACATCGGATTCATTTTTGGAGATAGAGAAGAAGATTGTAGAACAAGAAGAGAAAATCAAGACATTGGATTAGTATAATCCATTTTTGTAAGTCAGTGTGACTTCTTTTGTAATTGAGCAGTGAGATCTAGGCACTTGGCCTTCCTACATGTGCAGGCCCCTATTGTAGTAGTAATATTCTCTTATTGGCCAATAAGTGAATATTGCAGGTCACAAATCCCACCGAGGTTTTTCCCACACTAGGTTTCCTCGTTAAAATACTGTGTTATGGTGTGTTTTTCATGTTGTGGTTGTTATTCTTATTTGCTGCATTATTTCTGGTTTAGTGGTACACAATTTTAATATGCTTTACATGTTATAAGTTAAGAAAATATTATTACCGGTCAGAAACTGATTCACCCCCCTCTTAGTATCTTTGGGAATCCTAACAAAAACTTGAGAAGGTGTTCTGAGCAAGTTAAAGTGTGAGGAGCTAGCAAACCGGTGAGAGGATTCTACCAATAGTATCATAGTCTGGCAGTTGAGTTAACTGGTAAGGTGTGGCAGAGTAGGCAACATCCTAGTGTTACACAGTGTGTTGAGAGACTATGTGTGAGAGGGAGTGAAAGATAACAGAGGTTGAGAAATAGAGACAACAAACTCACAACTGGCAGTTTGATCTTTCAGTGGAGGAGAAAAGACGGTCAACCAGTAGAGAGTTTTTGATTCAAGAGTTGCAGAACTCATTTGCAACAAGAAGCCATAATTGTATCTAAACAATATTTCAATATACATCACCAAGTTGAATCTTGGTGCAGGGGTTGGTGCTCCTTGGGTTGGTGCCCAAAATCTTTGTAAGTCTGAGTTTTACTTGTGAGGCTAGATTGGAGAGGTAGACTCCAACAACTTTTCTCACCGAGGTTTTTCCCATATTGAGTTTTCCTCATAAATCTGGTGTTGTGAGTTACTTGTGTGTGAATGATTTATTTGTCTTTCTCTCTTGCATTACCAGTATGATTGTTTAGTTGTTAAGCAAATAGTTGATAGTCTGAAGTTATATCCAGAAGAGGAAAGATTTAGGAACCACTGATTCACCCCCCCTCTTAGCGGTATTTTGTGTTCAATAATTGGTATCAGAGCGTAGGTTCCTGGTTATCTCTGAACCTTGGGTAGATTCTGGACTTTGAGCACAATGGCAAGAAGTGAGTCTTCTTCCTCAAAAGTTCCCATGTTTGATGGATCCAACTATGATAGTTCCGATACTTAAAGATAAGTTCAGATGCCAAGGTAATAAGATGAGAAGGGGGGGGGTGAATCATACAAACTTAATCTTCCATAAAAACATCAGATTCAACCTTGGTAACATATAATTCAATAATATAACCAAAACTACTAAACATGCAAACTCAAAAGCATATAAACATCATAACACTCATAACACCAGATTTAACGTGGAAACCCAAATAGGGAAAAGCCACTATGGGATTTCAGACCCACTAAGAAATATACTCTTCTAGAGTATGCTCGGTTAAAACAAAATCATGTTAAAGATTACAAACACATTGCTAGATGTGACTAGATTAAGGGATTTCCATCAGATCTATTAGGATCTTCACCTTGTTAGAAGTGAACTTGTTAAAGGATTTCAAACACTCAATCAGAATGTCACCTTGCTAGAGGGTTTTACAAATAAGACTTTTAAGTCCACTCGGTTAAGAGATTTTCTGTCACTTCACTAAATAACAGTAATAAAAATCTATCTGCAACTTCACATCTAAAATGCTAAAGAAGATTCTTATTTGCTCAATACAGTATAGACATAGAACTAATCTTGTCCATCTGCTAGGCTCTATACTCTATTATTCAAAAGAGATCTTCAAGCTTCTATTCTCGGTAATCACTATGTAGCATCCCTGTGCATACACTTGCCCGCATACATTGTTTATCAACAGTTCCCTATTTATAAACAATTCACCAACCGCTTAATCTCCTTGATCACATTTCCCATGATCAATCATAGCCATTAGATTTTCAAACTTTGTCCAAGTTCAATGTATCCTTCGATTTGAGAACATTTTACCCCGCCTTGGAACTTGCATACATTTCTTGGAACTTGTGCTAGGGTATGTGGTTCAATCTAAGCTATAGATCTTCCTGCTGATTTTCCTTTTCCATAGATTCTTTAACAAACTTCATTTATGGCATACCAATCATTTAATCATAGCCAACTCATCAGCTTCCTTCATTAAATAATGCATGTAACCATTTAATGCATTCTGTTATTACTCGGTTACAACTCGACAAATACTAAACTTCACTTGCTAGACATTCTGCCTTCATTAATTGATAGCGATAACCTTAGGGTTTACCGACTAGGTTCTTTGCTCGGTAACATAGTATAGTATTAACCTTTCAATCAATAACATATGTAGGATATCAAAACAATCTAATCATCATGATCTCATCATTTTCTAACTCGGTAATAGTTGCCCATTGAATAACTTATTTCTCCCCTTATCCATCAGATTCTTTCTGTGTCTTTTACCGACATCTTTATACTCATCAAATCATACTTCTCAAGATATGGCAACATCAAACTAAATTAGAAAATCAATTTCTTGACATCAATGACAAAATAATAATATTAAGATAGTAAACATCCTTAATCAATTATATCCATAATCATCAACAATCTTCTCAATATCCTTATTGAAATGCCAACAATCTCTCCTTGTCTATTATAATGCCAAATGCCAACAAACTATGCCTTCTGGAGCAGAAGAATGGAGACCTATATTTCATCTCTTGGCTTTGATGTGTGGATGTCAATCAAGAATGGGTATGTTGTCCCTAATACTCCTCCCTCTAATCTAGATGCAAAAAAGGAGTATGAGAATAATGCAAAGGCAAAACATGCCATCTTGAGTGGATTGTCCTATAATGAATTTTCAAAGTGATGCATTGTGTTTCAGCAAAGGAGACATGGGAAAAATTGCAAAGGCTATTTGAGGGAGATGCAAAGGTCAAGGAAGCCAAGTTGCAAACACTAAAGAGACAACTTGACAACAATGCCAAAAAGTAAAGAAGTAAAACATAATTTCTTCCTGTATGAAGTGATTTCCTGCTATTATGTGTCAACTTAGTCTCGGTCAGAGCATTTATGTCTTCAATTCTTGTTCCATGTATTGTTTCTTGCACACCTTTAGAAAACCTCCTAAAGTGTGTAAATCAGCATCAACTCTTGAAAGATATTTTGTACAGTCATCGAATTGATGCTTTCCCCAAACTCGGTCAGTGAGTAGAAGATAGGGGTAGGGCCCCTAACTTACTTCTGAGATACTCAAAAGTGTCCCTTGGTAGTGGCTTGGTGAAGATATCTGCTATTTGTTCCTTTGTGCTAACATACTCCAACACCATTTTCTTCTCTTGAGCTTATTCTCTAAGATAATGATATTTGATAGAGATGTGCTTTGTCTTAGAGTGCATAACATGATTCTTTGAAATGTTAATGGCACTAGTATTGTCACAGAATATAGTTACTAGCTCAGTAACTTTCTCATTTATACCTTCCAACAGTTGTTTGATCCATGCTATGTTGGTACAATTCAATGCTGCAGCAATGTATTCAGCTTCTACTATTGACTGTGAAAGACATCCTTGTTTCTTGCTAAGCCAACTCACTAGTCTTTCTCCTAAAAAGAAAGCTCCTCCACTTGTGCTTTTTCTGTCATCAATGTTGCCTACCCAATCAGCATCAGTATAAACTTTTAAATCAAAATCATTTCTTTTTTGATATACTAAGCCATAATCTTCAGTGCCTTTCAAGTATCTAAAAATTCTCTTGATTGTTGTCATGTGTGTTTCCTTAGGATCTGCAAAGAATCTTGCAACTATACCTACTGCATGTGCTATGTCTGGCCTATTGTGAACAACATATTGCAACTTTCCAATCATGGATCGGTAAAGTGTCTCATCAACAGATGCAGATTCATCATTCTTTGATAGTTTACAGTTGGTAGTCATAGGAGTACTTACTGGTTTTGAATCCTCCATTCCAAATTTCTTCAAGATTTCCTTTATGTACTTGGATTGAGTAATGAGAATCTCATCTTTCATTTGCAGTATCTGTAAACCTATAAAATACTTTATCTCACTGATTAATGACATCTCAAATTCTTTGCTCATTTCATTTCCAAAGTTCTTACATAGAGATTCATTTCCACAAAATATAATATCATCAACAAATATGGCTGAGATCAGTATTCCATTTTCATCATTCTTCATGTAAATATTGTTGTTTTCACTTGTTCTTATAAAACCAATCTTGATTAAATAAGAGTGCAATCTTTCATACCATGCTCTAGGTGCTTGTTTCAGACCATATAAAGCTTTGTTCAATTTACATACCTGATCTTTATTATTGTCTTTAGCAAATCCTTCAGGTTGTTCAATAAAAACTTCTTCTTCTAATACTCCATTCAGAAATGCAGATTTAACATCCATCTGATATACCTTGAAATTCTTGTAAGTAGCATATGCCAACAATGTTCTTACTCCTTCAAGTCTTGCTACAAGTGCAAAAGTCTCACCATAATCAATTCCTTCTTCTTGGGCATAACCTTTGCAAACTATTCTTGCTTTATTTCGAATGACCTCTCCTTTTTCATTCAACTTGTTTCTGAAAATCCACTTTGTACCGATTACATTTTTGTCCTTCGGTCTTGGGACTAGTGTCCATGTGTCATTCATCTTGATTTGATCAATCTCTTCAGTCATAGCATTTATCCAATCTTCACTGTTAAATGCCTCTTTCACTATTCTTGGTTCAAATTCAGATATCAGACATGTGTTCTATCACAGTTTGTTCCTTGTCATAACTGGATCATCCTTATCTCCTATAATCTGACTTGGTGCATGATGTCTTCTGACATATTTAGATAATACAGGCTTGGTAGGCTCTATATGATCTTCTTCATCATTCGGTAACTGGATATTCTCTTCATTTCCTTCTGCAGGTTTCTCGATAGGACTTGTTAGTTGAACATAGACAAATTTATCATAATCTTCTGGTTCCTTGGAATTTCCTTCATCATTTCTTTCTGCAAATTCATCAATTTTCACATTTGCACTTTCTACTATTTTGTTAGATGATTTGATCAGACATTTAAATGTTTTACTTCTAGAAGAATAACCAAGAAATGTTCCTTCTTCACTTTTTTCATCAAACTTGCCATTTCTATCATCCTTGTGTACATAGCATCTACTTCCAAAGATTTTAAAATAACTTACATTAGGTTTCTTGTCATACCAAATTTCATATGGTGTCTTCAAAGTACCTTTCTTCAATTGTACTCGGTTCAGGGTGTAAACTACAGTGCTTATTGCTTCTCTCCAAAATGTTTGTGGCACTTTCTTTTCAATCATCGGGGTTCTGGCACAATCCACAATAGATCTATTTCTTCTCTTAGCTATTCCATTTTGCTGTGGAGTTCTTGGTGTAGAGACTTGTCTTTTTATACCATGATCATTGCAGAATAAGTTGAACTCATCAGATGTGAACTCTCCTCCTCTATCTGATCTAAGACATTTTAGTTGTCTTCCTGTTTCATTTTCAACTCTTGCCTTGTACCATTTAAACATTTGAAAAGCTTCTGATTTTTCTTTTAAAAACATTACTGACATCATCCTTGAGTAATCATCCACAAATAATATGAAATATTTATCACCATAATAACTTTGAACTTTCATAGGACCACAAAGATCAGTGTGGACAAGATCTAAAATTCCCTTAGAAGTGTAAGACTTACTTGTAAAGCTTGATCTTGTCATTTTACCCATCTAGCATCCTCAGCACATAGCATTCTCAAGATTTTCAAGACTCGGTAGACCTCTTACTCGGTGCTTCTTGCTTATTTTGAGTAGATTATCAAAATTTACATAACAAAACCTTTTATGCCATAACCAGGTATCATCTATCTTTGCATACAAACATTTATTCTGAGTTGAGTCAAGGTGAAATGTGTTACCTTTTGTTTGTGTCCCGGTAGCAGCTAACTTTCCATGCTTGTCATGAACTTTGACAATTCTTTTTTGAAATTCTATTTGGTATCCTGTATTGTTTAGCTGTGCTACACTCAACAAATTGTATTTCAAACCTTCAACCCAATAAACATCATTGCATCTTGCATTGTCAAGAAGTGTTATGGATCCTTTACCTCTTACCGGACATGGTGTATCATTACCAAATCTTACATAGCCTGCATCATAGTCTTCTAACATAACAAACTTGTGTTTATCACCTATCATGTGATGTGAGCATGCACTATCTATGATCCAAGAATCATTAGTATTTATGTGAGATATTAGGGCTTTTTCTTCATACCTTTCTTCATCAGATCCATCTTTGATAGCCACATAAACTACTTCCTCTATATCAATTTCATCTGATTTATCATCATTGGATTCCTCATCGGCTATTAAGCATGACTTTCTATCTCTTCTTCTGAAGTATCGGTGTCCTCTGTAATGATTATCTTACTGTCTATCATCTAGATAATCTCTCTTTTCAGTAGAATCTTTGTCAGGATAGTTAGAAGCCATGTGTCCTATCTTATCACAATTGAAACATTTCAAAGGTATTTTTCCTTTATACTTACCTTTGCCTATGGGTAACCTTCTAGCTAATAGTGCTTCAAACTCTTCTTGCTTTCTGATTTCCTCATACAATTTGTGTACTTCCTCCATGTTCTTGCAAAATCTTTCACTTGCTCGACTGTGATCTGCTTTAGTGTACTTACTCATTCTATCATTGTAATCATTAGATTCACCAATATGAAAAGAACTAAATGCAGATTCAACTTTATTTAACGATGACCCACTGTTATCAAAGTTACTTAACTCAAATACATGTAGCTTACCAATAGTAGCATCTAAAGAAACTGGCATATTAGGTACAAACCTTAATTCATTGATTGCAGAGACTCAGATTGCATAAGCTAGTAGAAGGGTTCTTAACAAGTTACTTGTTATATCCTTTTCTTCAATAGTTCCACCTGCTCATTTGATTTGATTGATAATCTCCTTTAGTCTTGTACTATACTGGGTTATGTTCTCACCTTCATTCATCCTCATAGATTCAAGTTGTCCTCTTAGACTATCCACTTTTTCTCTTTGAACATGTTCATCTCCTCCATACACAGATATGAGCTTGTCCCATATAGCCTTTGCATCATTGCAGCCTTCTAGATCATTAAACTCTGAATTGGTCAATGCAAATGTTATTTGAATCATTGCTTGGATATGTTCTTGCTTTGCTTTTATCTCTTCCATTGTCAATGGATAGGTGCTCGGTGTGATGAAATCATTCTCCAGATAATATACAGCATATTCTCCAACTCCTGATAGGTGCAGCTTCATCCTTTTCTGCCATGTAGAGAAACTTGACTTGTTCAGCTTCGGTGCATCCCTCTTATACATATTTGGATCTTTTCCTCAAGTACCTTTAAACTTTTTCCTTTCAGAGTCCAAAGTTCTGATACTAATTGATAGTTCTGATACTTAAAGATAAGTTCAGATGCCAAGGTAATAAGATGAGAGGGGGGTTGAATCATACAAACTTAATCTTCCATAAAAACATCAGATTCAACCTCGGTAACATATACTTTAGTAATATAACCAAAACTACTAAACATGCAAACTCAAAAGCATATAAACATCATAACACTCATAACACCAGATTTAACGTGGAAACCCAAATAGGGAAAAACCACGATGGGATTTCAGACCCACTAAGAAATATACTCTTCTAGAGTATGCTCGGTTAAAAGCAAATCATGTTAAAGATTACAAACACATTGCTAGATATGACCCGGTTAAGGGATTTCCCTTAGATCTGTTAGGATCTTCACCTTGTTAGAAGTGACCTTGTTAAAGGATTTCAAACACTCAATCAGAATGTCACCTTGCTAGAGCATTTTACAAATAAGATTGTTAAGTCCACTCGGTTAAGAGATTTTCTGTCACTTCACTAAATAACAGTAATAAAAATCTATCTGGAACTTCACATCTAAAATGCTAAAGTAGATTCTTATTTGCTCAATATAATATAGACATAGAGCTAATCTTGTCCATCTGGTGGGCTCTATACTCTATTATTCAAAATAGATCTTCAAGCTTCTGTGCTTAGTAATCACTATGTAGCATCCCTGTGCATACACTTGCCCGCATACATTGTTTATCAATAGTTCCCTATTTATAAACAATTCACCAACCGCTTAATCTCCTTGATCACATTTCCCATGATCAATCATAGCCATCAGATCTTCAAACTTTGTCCAGGTTTAATGTATCCTTCGATCTAAAAATGTTTTACCCCACCTTGGAACTTGCATACATTTCTTGGAACTTGTGCTAGGGTATTGCGGTTCAATCTAAGCTATAGATCTTCCTACAGATTTTCCTTTGCCATAGATTCATTAACAAACTTCATTTATGGTATACCAATCATTTAATCATAGTCAGCTCATCAGCTTCCTTCATTAAATAATGCATGTAACCATTTAATGCATTATGTTATTACTCAGTTACAACTTGATAAATACTAAACTTCACTCGGTAGACATTCTACCTTCATTAACCGATAGTGATAACCTTAGGGTTTACCGACTAGGTTCTTTGCTCGGTAACATAGTATAGTATTAACCTTTCAATCAATAACATATGTAGGATATCAAAACAATCTAATCATCATGATCTCATCATTGTCTAACTCGGTAATAGTTGCCCATTGAATAACTTATTTCTCCCCTTATCCATCATATTCTTTCTGTGTCTTTTACCAACATCTTTATACTCATCAAATCATACTTCTCAAGATATGGAAACATGATACTGAATTAGAAAATCAATTTCTTGACATCAATGACAAAATAATAATATTAAGATAGTAAACATCCTTAATCAGTTATATCCATAATCATCAACAACCTTCTCAATATCCTTATTGAAATGCCAACAATCTCTCCTTGTCTGTTATAATGCCAAATGCCAACAAACTATGCCTTCTGGAGCAGAAGAATGGAGACCTATATTTCATCTCTTGGCTTTGATGTGTGGATGTCAGTCAGGAATGGGTATGTTGTCCCTAATACTCCTCCCTCTGATCTAGATGCAAAAAAGGAGTATGAGAATAATGCAAAGTCAAAACATGCCATCTTGAGTGGATTGTCCTATAATGAATTTTCAAAGTCATGCACTGTGTTTCAACAAAGGAGACATGGGAAAAATTGCAGAGGCTATTTGAGGGAGATGCAAAGGTCAAGGAAGCCAAGCTGCAAACACTAAAGAGACAACTTGAAAGCATCAAAATGAAAGATGATGAAAAGATTGCAGACTATCTTCACAAATTTGATGAAACTGTGAACGCTATTAGAGGAATTGGAGAAGATATAGCAGATGAGATTTTTTCCAAAAAGATACTTAGATCTCTCACTCCCAAATATGATACTAAGGTGTTAGCCATGGAAGAAGCTAAGGATCTGAAGACTTTTACAATGGATGAGCTATTTGGCTCTCTGATAGCCTATGAGATGAGAACAACCGGTGATACTTCCTCAAGGAAAGAAGCAACATTCAACATCACCAAAAAGGCCAAAGAAGCTATTACTCATAAATAGTCTAGTGAAGACTCTGATGCTAAAGTAGCAAACTTTGTCAGGAAACTCAAAAGAGGATCTGACCGGTACAAAGGAAAGCTACCACTTAAATTCTTCAATTGTGGGAAGGTAGGACACTTCACTACAAGTTGTCCTCACAAAGAAACTGGTGGAGATGAGTCAAGAGAGTTCAGAAGATCTGCCAACAAAGACAGAGAAAGAAATGACTACCAGTGAGGAAGAAGAGGCTACCAGAACCAAAACAACCTATATACCATTGAGGATGACACAACAGATGATGAAGATGCATCAGATGATGATGACCATGAGAACAATAGGAAAGTAAATCTTTTCATGGCACTTGATAGACCTACTGATGAAGATGAGGAAGACGAGGATATTGAGGCTGAAGTGGATTTGGAGAGTGAACTTATGAGTGCACTTGAAGAATTGAGAAAAACAAGAAGAGAACTCAAGAGGGTTAAGCTTGTTGCAGTCTATGGAAGAGTCCAGTCAAATCATATCTGACTTGAAGCTACAGCTGGAAAAAACTAAGAGGATCGGTGAAGCTACAACCCTTGATCTGACAAAGAAAGAAAAGGTGCATCAAGAGATGGAAGAAAAAATAATAAAGCTCAGAAAGGAGCTTGAAGAAAACAAGGAAGAAATAAAAATAAGAAGTAAGTATGAAGGCAACACTGAGGCTTTGGATAATATGTTGAGAAAACAAAAGCAATCCAAAGACACTGGTGGCTTAGGATTTGAATATGGTCAAGGTTCAACCCACAAAGGTAAAACTGACAAAGAAATATTGTTCACTTCTTCAATTGAAGGTGAAGAAAAGAAGACATTCACTATAGGCAAGGATACCAAAAAAAAGACATATGCAGATGCTATTGGAAATCATCATCCAAATCGGTGTGCAGGAATGAACCAGAGGCCACATTTCATGCATCAATATGCAAACCCAAGTAGGAATGCCAGAATTGATCGAGAAGGACTCACCAGATTCAACAACATGAACGGAAGACCCTCAATGAGGCAGTTCCATTTAGGACAAAGATAGCCCAACCAATATGTATCAGACTTTCATGGTTACTGTTATCGGTGTAATAAATTTGGGCACAAAATAGCTGACTGTAGGTTAAACAATAAGCCTTCTATGAATTATGAAAGTATAAATTCATTTAGTGCACTCTAGGATATGAATGTTGTTTTCTATCAGTGCAATGGATATGGTCATAAAAGTTTTGATTGTAGGAAGAACAAGCTGATACCCTAAAATAATTTTAAGGATGCTCCCTTTAATGAAAATATAAAATTCTATAACTATCAAGGATTTGGACACATAGCAAAGTTTTGTAAAAACAAGAAGATCAAGCAAATGAAGGAAAATCTAGATCAAGAGCCAGAAACTGAACCTGAGCTGAATATAGTAGCTGACAAGAAGAAGGAAATCAAACCACTTTGGATTGAGAAAGAAAAGGAAAAGGCAGAATCAAGTCTCATAGTGCAGACTTCCTTGCATGCTTAAAGGAAGAATCTATGGGTGGTAGATAGTGGATGTTCAAACCATATGATTGATGACAAAAGGAAATTAATTAAACTTGAAGAATGGAATGGTGGATCGGTAAGATTTGGAGACAATTTCTCCATCAAAATAAAGGGAAAAGGAACACTAAGCATTGATGGAAAACTGAAGGCACGTGATGTATATTATGTGGAAGGACTCAAACATAATCTACTGAGTGTGAGTCAGATGTGTGACAAAGGTTACAAATTCACTTTTGACTCAACCAGTTGCCAGATAAAGAAAGACAATACTGGTAAAGTTGTGGAAGAAAGAAAGAGAACTGATGGAAATGCTTATAATCTAAAGGAATGCTATGAGTCCCAATGTATGCTAGGATAAGTAGATGAAAGTTGGCTGTGACATGGAATATTAGGCCACATAAATTTTGATAACTTAGCTATAGTAAGCAAAAAGGGGTGTGTGAGGAATATTCCACTCATCATCAAACTGGTAAACACATTTTATGATGAATATGTAAAAGGTAAGCAAACAAAAAGAAGTTTCAGGACAAAGGAGCACAACACCTCAAAGCCACTTGAAATTGTGCATACAGATCTGTGTGGTCCAACTAGAACAAGAGCACTTGCCAATGAAAGATACCTTATGCTCTTCATTGCTGACTACTCAAGGATGACATGGGTTACCTTTCTGCAAGATAAATCACAAGCATTTGAAAGATTCAAGATCTTTCGAAAGATGGTGGAAAAGGAAAGCGGGTACAGATTAAAATGCCTAAGATCAGACAGGGGTGGAGAGTTCACATCAAATGAATTTGAAGATTACTGTGAAAAAAATGGAATTAGAAGGTAATACTCTACTCCTAGAACACAATAGAAAAATGGTGTGGTAAAAAGGAAGAACATGACAGCCAATGAGATGGCCAAAACCATGTTAAATGAGGCAAGTCTGTTGGATACTTATTGGAAAGAAGTTGTTCATACTACTACATACACTTTGGATTGGGTTCAATTAAGAACAAATAGCAAGATGACACCTTATGAGTTATGGTATGACCGGAAGCCATTAGTCAAATATTTCGAAGTATTTGGAAGAAAGTTCTTCATTAAGAAAGATATGGATGGTTTAGGAAGTTTTGACTCTAAGAGTGATGAAGGAATCTTCCTTGGATACTCATCTAACATCAAAGCCTACAAATGCTACAATTAAAGATTGAGAAGAATCGTTTAAAGTGTGCATACAAGAGTTGATGATGATATGCACAAAGGATGTCAACCACACATTAACCGATATGATGACTCTGGTGATGAACATGATGAAGTTCAGTCTGATACTAAACCAGAGGTAGCATCATAGAAGGCTCCCAACGGGTATGTATAGTTGAATCACTTGGAAGAGCAAATTATAGGAAATAAGAATGATGGTGTGCAAACTAGAAGAAGACTTGCTCGGAATGATGAACAAGTCAACCTATGCCTCATGAGTGAAGTTTAACCCAAAATTTTTGACGAGACTAGCAAGAGACAAGAATGGATGGATGCCATGGAAGAAGAACTGCACTAGATTGAGAAGAACAAGACTTGGGAATTAGTCCCAAGATCGGAAGACAAGAATATCATTGGCACAAAGTGGGTCTATCAGAACAAAATGAATGAAGGTAAGATTGTAAGGCATAAAGCTAGACTAGTATGCAAAGGATACTCTCAAGTAGAAGGGATTGACTTTGAAGAAACATTTGCACTGGTGGCTAGATTAGAAGAAATTAGGATGTTTCTAGCTTACTTTGCCTACAAGGGCTATAAAGTATACCAAATGGATGTAAAATATGCTTTTCTAAATGGAAACTTAGAAGAAGTATACATGGAGAAACCGAAAGGATTTTTTTTGCATGATGATGAGACATTTGTGTGTCGGTTAAAGAAGGCTCTGTATGGTCTAAAGAAAGCTCCTAGAGCATGGTACTCAAGATTAGATTAGTATCTGAAGGAGAAGAGATTCAAAAAGGGAAGTGTTGATAGCAATTTGTACATAAATAAAGATGGAAATCACATAATTATTGTGGTTGTGTATGTAGATGACATAATATTTGGAGGCAACAAGGATACCCTCTACAAAAAGTTTGTTGATCAGATGCAGTCAGAATTTGAGATGTCAATGCTTAGTGAATTGACTTACTTCCTTGGCTTGTAGATATTATAGAAAGATAAAGGAATATTTATTTCCCAAGTCAAGTATGCAAAGGAGATGTTGAAGAAATTCCAATTGGAAGACTGCAAACCCATAAGTACCCCCATGGTGACCGATAGCAGGTTAAGAAAGAATGATGAATCACTGGTGGTGGATCAAACTTTGGAAAGATTCTTGATAGGCAGTCTACTGTATCTAATTACTTCTAGACTAGATATAGTTCAGGTAGTATGCATGGTGGCCAGATTCCAAGTTGCACCAAAGCAGTCACACATGAATGTTGTTAGCAAAAGTTTTAGGTACCTACAAGGAACACTCAACTATGGTTTGTGGTATCCTAAATAGGGATATTTTATCTTGGAAGCATACACTGATGTTGATTGGGTAGGATGCATTGATGATAGAAAGAGCACAAGGGGTGGTGCATTCTTTCTAGGTGAGCGGTTGGTCTCTTGGCATAGCAAGAAGCAGGACTTAGTCTCCCTATCTACTACTAAAGATGAGTACATTGCTACTGCTACATGCTGCTCTCAGATGCTTTAGATGAAGCAGACTCTCAAAGATATACAGGTGGACATCATTGATCCTATTCTCATCCTGTGTGAAAATTTGAGTGCAATCAACATAGAAAAGAATCTGGTCATGCATTCCAGAACAAAACACATTGCCATCAAATATCACTTTCTCAGAGAGAAAGTTGAAGGACGGGAAGTAATGTTCCCATTGGTGAACAAGTAGTAGACATTTTCACCAAACCGCCATTGGTAAGCACTTTTGAGTACCTCTGACACAAGTTGGGAGTTGTGTCATCTATCTAGAAAGTTTTTATGTTGCTAAGGGGAAGCTGATAGTGGTCAAACAAGGAGCTTTCTATGGATCAAAGGGGGAGTGCACACATACCCTTTGTCATTGTGTCAAAGGGGGAGAAATGTACAGGTATGTGAAGTGATCATGAGAAGTTGACATCAATGCCAAAGGGGGAGATTGTTGGCATTTTGGCACTAAGTTGTTATTGATGTCAACTGGCATGATAGAAATCCACATAAGGAAACTGGTCTGAAGGATAAAGTACAAACCGATCTAGAGGATGATTGCTTATTTATGATGAAGAGGCAGAATGTTAAAGTTATCTCACACCACCGGAGGTGAAGTTGTCCAATCGGTACAAGATGCTCCACTAGTTAATAGAAGAAGAACACTATATCGGCAAAGGGAGATACCAATATGTGTTTGCCAGACTGATTGTGTGTTGGTGGGCCATGTTTTGATCAGTGTGATGCCATGTGGAGCAGAGGTGGCAAGTGTGTTTTGGTTGGTGAAGCCTCATCGATAGGGTCAATGAAACAGATAATCACCATTAATGAAGGAGCCATAAATCACAGGATTGCATCTAACTGATTGCAGCTCAAGGAAGAAGGAATGACTAAGGAAGATCTGGGAGCTGTTGGTGCCTGAATCAACACAAAGGAAAATCAATTCAGAACGTTCTCATAAAGGAAACTTCTGGAACACTTTATGTGTCATTTGACTTCATGACAGAAGATCTGATTCGTGATTGCCACTTCAAGGAAAATGTGCATTGGATAATTGAAACCGTGTGTAGGTACAGTCTTCAAGGATAGGTGATTGATACAAGATGGGGTGGATTGGATTTCATGAAGATTGTGTCAGATAGAAAAAACCCTAACCGCTCAAGTTTTTTGAATTGTATTCTGGCGGGAAAACAGGTATAAGAAATAAGAGCTCTGGATAGAATAAGTTGTTATGCTGTTAAGATTGGGCAGAGAAGAGAAGTAAGAGGGAGCAAGGAGAAAACTTGAGAAGGTGTTCTGAGAAAGTTACAGTGTGAGGAGATAGCGAACCGGTGAGAGGATTCTACCGGTAGTATCATAGTCTAGCAGTTGAGTTAACCAGTAAGGTGTGGCAGAGCAGGCAACATCCTAGTGTGACATAGTGTGTTGAGAGATTGTGTGTGAGAGGGAGTGAAAGATAACAGAGGTTGAGAAACAAAGACAACAAAATCACAATCGACAGTGTGAGCTTTCAGTGGAGGAGAAAAGATAGTCAACCATTAGAGAGTTTTTGATTCAAGAGTTGCAGAACTCATTTGCAACAAGAAGCCATAATTGTATCTAAATAGTATTTCAATATACATCGCCAAGTTGAATTTTGGTGTAGGGGTTGGTGCTCCTTGGGTTGGTTCCCTAAAAGTGTAGTGGTTTGTGCTCCTTGGGTTGGTGCCCAAAATCTTTGTAAGTCTGAGTTTCACTTGTGAGTCTTGATTGGAGCAGTAGACTCCAGTAGGTTTTCTCACTGAGTTTTTTCCCATATTGGGTTTTCCTCATAAATCTAGTGTTGTGAGTTACTTGTGTGTGAATGATTTCTTTGGCTTTCTTTCTTGCATTACCGGTATGACTATTTAGTGGTTAAGTAAATAGTTGATAGTCTGAAGTTAGATCCATAAGAGAAAATATTTAGGAACCACTGATTCACCCCCCCTCTCAGTGGTATTATGTGTTCAAAAAATACATATTCATCATGCATATTGCATTAACATAGGTCATGTCAAAAAACTCATTGTCTCCACATGCATTTTGCAGATCATCATGTCATACAAGTCTACACACTAGGGGCATAACTGAAATAATCTTAAAAAACATATAAAGTCCTAAAAAAATCCTAAAAATTATATAAAGTCCTGAAAAAATCCTAAAAATCATATAGAGTCCCAAAAAAATCCAAAAACATTGGAAAATATTTCCCCAAAAAAAAACAAATAAAAAACAATAAAAAATCCAAAAACATTCAAATAAAGTCCTGAAAAAATCCTAAAAATCATACAATGTCCTGAAAAAATCAACCAAAAACATTCAAATATCAATCCACAAAATCCAAAAACATCCAAATATCGATCCATAAAATCAACCCAAAAAAATTGAAAAACTTGCAATAAAATGTCTCGCAAGAATCAAACACCCTAGCAAATATCCAGCAAACGCTTCACACGAAGTTAGCAAAGGATACAACTATCCTGTCAAACATTTGCAACCAACTGATCAAACTATCTTATCAATCATATCATATCCATATCAAGTGAATATTATCTTGTCTTAAACAGAGATGGATACACTCAAAATCAAATAGGTCAGTCTTAAACGGGGTCCACAACTTTATGAGATCAAACATTATCAACTATCATATCAAGCAACTGAGAATGAAGGCACACGATCGATATAGTTGCCGAAGTTTGTTCGAGTCTATCTTTATCTTTTATCATTTGGTGACAAATCATGTTCCTGTGCTACTCAAGGATGTCCACAAGTGACGAGAGGAGCCAGGATGGTGATGATCTTTTTCTTTGTTTGTTGTTTGTGGTGTGGACAAAAAAAGTTCTAGGGCAATAGTTCCAGTGGGTGTTTGTGTTGGTACACTCATTCCAAAAATATCTCATGCAAAATATCATGGATAGTTATGATTGTGACTATCGCACATACCTCAACCCTTGGCATTATTCTAAGAATAGAGGGTTCACTCCTTGTGTCCTACGTGTTTGTTTCTTCAATGAGATATCTTTACATCTTGGTTCTTTATACCCTGATCTACTAAGCTCCGTTGTTCAATAATAAGGCTCAATGATGAATATATATTGCGCAACAAATAATGACATAGGTTCATGAATCAATAATTCTCATTTCATCTCATTTGCTTATTGCTAATTTGTTGATTCTTTTCTCATCATCTCTTTCTAAATCATTATCAATCATCTTCAATTAGTTCTAATTCTCATATTTCATTCTATTTCATCAATCATTCTCTCATATTCTATCTTAATATCATCTTCACATCACCTATCTCTATCTCCAATCAACTAACTATTCTTCAATCTAACATTCTTCT
Source organism: Cryptomeria japonica (assembly GCF_030272615.1). NCBI lineage: Eukaryota > Viridiplantae > Streptophyta > Pinopsida > Cupressales > Cupressaceae > Cryptomeria > Cryptomeria japonica. The sequence goes on from NC_081407.1 coordinate 590,962,720, forward strand.
TTTTTTGAGAGATCATTCATACCTTTAATGCATAAACAATCTCTCGAGGGGACATTACACCCTCAGTATTATTGGGGCATACTAGGGTAGAAAATTTTTCGTTTTCTTTGAAACAACATCGTTCCAACATTGTCTCAAAGAGGGGCAAATGTAGACACCTAAAAATGTCTCATTGATCATGTTCTAATTATTCGTCTAAATTAGTTAAATAATTATTTAATTATTTAACTAATTTAATCTTATTCTAATTTCATATTTCCTCATCATCTTACTAATTATTATATTTTTAATTCTATCGTCATTTAATCATTTATTTAATTCTCTCCAATCATTCTTTTTCTATCTTCTAGTTAGCTTTTTCTAAATAAAGCTTTCTTTGTTATCAATTAATTATCCTCCAATTGCCCTTTTTCATCTTTCAATCAGTTTTTTTCTCAATCAATTCACTCATTTAATCTATTCAATCTATTCCGTTCCACCTCCAAATCAATAGTTCAACTATTAATCAACATGTGAGCTCACCTGAGTTCCACCTCTTAATCAATCTGTTCCACCTTTCAATCAATCATCTCCAATAATCTATAAATTAAGCATTCAATCTCCATTCTCTACAATCATGAACTTCAAATCTTTGTGTCATTTGCAGGTTGCCAACGCGATATCTAAGAGCCACCATACCACAAAGAAGAGAAGAATAATGGAAGCAATATGCAGTCATGGAATAGAGAGTTTTAATTGATTTATTTTACATTCCTATTTGATTGATTGTGTTATTTCATTTGTTTATTTAGAATTCTTTAATTAGATAGGGATTCATGATTTCCCTTTTATTTCTGATTAATTATATGATGAATTTTACATACGACAATTATTGCATTAGTTTCATTGTTATTTTCTTGTTTCCCTGATCTATCTTTTGTGGTTTATTTTAAAAGAGTTTTAAAATCATAAAATACAAAAAAGAAGTTAAAGTTATTGAAAGTTATTGGAATTTGTTTAACCAGTAGGCCCCTTAACAGGTACAACTGTATCAACCATTGAGTTTCCCATCACCATTGAGACCCGACTATAGAGACCTTGGAATAGTTAGTTTCTTGAAACTTATTGCTTTTCACGGGAGGTGGTGAGTGGTCACATAAACTACATGTCTGTTGGTGAGTGTGTCAAAACACTTGTCAACAAGTAGACTCTAGAAGTTATTCTCACTGAGGTTTTCCCACATTGGGTTTTCCTCGTACATCTAGTGTTATGTGTTGTGCTCTTGTTTGTGTGTATTAATATTTGCATTGTTAAAATCTACACACCGAAGTTAAAGTTTTTAAAATACACTAATTCACCCCCCCTCTCAGTGTCCATTAGTGTTCTTCACTGTAATCTATATTATCTTTTATTTTCAGAGGGAAGGTCTAGAGGGAAACTTGTTGGAATAAATGAACATTGAGAGGTGGGGGTGAATCAGTGTTCTGTAATTTACAAAGTTATTAAACTGATTCTTAAACCACCAAATGCATAATAATGAAAGTAAAGTGTAGAAACATAAACCAATCAACCATAACACTGTATTTATTATGCAGAAATTCAGAAAGGGAAAAACCACGATGTGATTTAAACCCACAATATTATTATACTTTGATCAGGAGCTATATAATATTACAAAAAAGAGGAATGCACTTGCATTCATGCCCATTTCCTAGAGCTCACTACTCAAATACATAAAAGGGCTACAACTTGAAGGACTCATTGTCCTACAATCGATTAAAAATTATTACAAGTATGAATGAACTGAAGAATAACATCTACTAATGCCAAAATAGCACTTTCGGTTAGGCTCAATTTGACTTCTACAATTGTTTTGTCTCTCTGCTTTGTTTTCCCACTCTTTCATATACCAGAGCAACAAAATCTTCAGTCACATTTACCAAAATTTGCACATTATCTCACACAGACTTCCTACATTCATATCCACTACCCAAATGCTCAACCAAATTGATCTTATATATCTGCACCAATAAAACATATCAATTCTCATGTCAGCTTCCAAAAACTACATAACATGTAACATGAAACATGTAGCCAATAAGTCAGCTCAAACTGTCCACAAATCCATATGTGGACCTAAACAAGATGATAAAAAGCTTCACATATATTGGCCCAAACTCCTCAATCATGAAACCAATCACTAAAATCATCCCAAAGATTCCAGACCACACGTTACACCAAAATAACTTTGTTATTTCTAGATTAGCGGATACCGAACCTTCAATCTCACTCATGAATCAACACCGGATATCAAGATTATGGTATAAGGTACCTCGAACTTTTAATTATCTTCCCCTAATACCGCAACCAAAGTTACACAACCAAAATCAAGATTTACACATTGTACTCATTCTCTACCAGTTACTATATTCCACCTTCTAGACTTATGCCTCAAGAACAATGCAACTTATGGTAAATCAAATCTTCACATATCAAATATGATTTCAAAAATGAGTTTCCATCAATGACAAATCCTAAGAATTTCTCAAGAAACATTCTTCACTGAAACAGTGTCTCTTGCCAATAATCTCCCCCTTTGTCATTGATGGCAACATTGTGAAAACTAAATTGTACACTCAAGACTGCAAAACTTCAAAACTCTCCAAAAATCAACAAGACTCAAAAAGCTCCCCTTGAGGATTTGCGCCATTTTTCACTATGCTCTCTCCCCCTTTGACATCAATGCCAAAGATTGGAGTCTACCAAAATTTATATATAGGGATGTATATAGTGACCTACAAAAATTTGAAGATATCAGCAAAAATTATCTTTAGGTTTAGCAAGGGGTTGTCCCAACCCTTCTTCCAGCTCTCCATAATACTGATCATACCACTAAAGAGATAGGCGTGCATCTCTACTTCTTTTCTATCTACCAAAACACTCTTATTCAGAGCATCCTTTGCATATTGCATACTGCTGATCAGTGTGTCTATTTGGGGAGTGATAAGAATTCTTACTTCTCCCACCCTGCCCAAAATTTTGTCCTTTTCCTAGTTTAAACTCTTAATCTTATTCAGTATACTCATAACTTGACCTTCAAAATTGCTAGTCAGAATTGATTGAGGTGATTAAGAATGAGATATGATAGTAAGCCAACATTCACATTCTCTTATTTTCTTATCAATGTCAATGGTAAACTTAGGCAAAATCAGACATGACTTGTATATCTGGTTGCCTTCATCTAATGCGTCTTGAATGTTCTTCATAGAAGTTATTAAACTCACCCTATCTCCCTCAATCATCTTCAAAAATTGACCTCATTCTCATAGAATTAAACTGAGTCAAAAAATTTGCATCTGCAGCCTTCTCCAAAGACATAAAATGAGATTCTATTGCATTTAGCATACTTCTAATCTTACTGGAGGGAGTATTAGTTATATCCAATTTAAATGATGGAAAAAATTTCTCTAGTACATTTGTCACCAATGTTATTAACTCTTTATCTATTGTGTAGGAATTGAGTAAGTCCTCACTGGATTTTTCTTATGCAAGAGTTGCAAGTTCAATGCTTGAATAGGAGATAGAGAACTAAGGTCAATGGGTCCTTGAGAAAAATCATCAGAGTCTGTGACAACCTATTTCCCTTGTCAGTGTCTCTTGCCACTATCATCGAAGCCTGATCATCCGTCTCTTCTCCTTTCTCCTTCTTTATCACTGCTGTACTTGCAACCTTTACTGCATGTTTACCCTTCTCCAAATCAACTTCTCCCTTTCCTTAATCAACTTTACCAATCTCCTTAGCTACCTTCTTAGAGTGAACTTCTATTACCAGAGGATCTTGTTCAACTTTACTGGAGTTATCGACCTTATGATCAACATCATCAACTGCTACATGCACATTGGTTTTCTCTATCAAAATGACTTCTGAGCACTAGAGATAGGTGCAGACTAGGATTGCCTTGGCTTGGGAGGAGTGGAGACCATTTTTGACTTCTTAGGCTTTACCATGTCCTCCTCCTTCAATATATTCTTCTCCCTAGTCCTTTGAACAACTTCTTTTGATATTCCCATTTTTTCCGCAAGCTCTTCAACTTCTTTTCTGACTTTCCTCTTCCTTGTAGGCTCAACACAAATTTCTTATGAAGGTCTAGATCCTTTTCATTATAAGTACTGAACCTTTCTTCTTTCTCATCTACTGGTTTACTCAACAAGTGTTGAGCGTATGCATCTAGTGCATTTCCATCTACTTCATACCCCATGGGCATGATCCAAATTGTTCTTGGTTCAACTGCCTCTATATGACATTATTATTTGTCTACCATTAAGCATATAGTATCTTCATACTTTTCAACAATGTGTTTTAGGATTCTCTCTTTGTTTTGCATCATATCTTGAAATTATTTGAAGTTGTGATGCTAAAATTGTGGTATATAAAAGGCATACGCATATAATGAGACAATAAAATGTAATTGGAAATCTTAATTAAAAACTAGATTAGAAATGCAAACCATAAGCCTTCCTTGAAATGTCCCATTTTCCTCTATTCTTAAGGAACTTGAAGGTGTTGGATTGATGGGCTCTCAGAGGAGAAATGACCTCCAGAGTGGCAACTCAAGAGTTGAGTAGCTATTTGATCATGATTGACTATGGAGATGATATGAAATGCATGATTTAAGAAACTAGATTAACATGCTATGATTAATCAAAAATGCTAATTACTAGATGATTGAAATGAAAATTTCCTATAGTAATGATGCTAAAGCTATGAATGCAAGGGATCCTTATTTATCCAAAATGGGGGATATTTATAGGAATTCCAAGGCCAAAGCTAAGGTGGTAGGAATCGACGGTCCAGATCTAATCTGAAGATATCAAGGGCCAAGATTGAGGAAGTTGGAGAAGAGGTTGGAGGAAGGGACACTTGTCATCTCTATGGTGACAAGTGTCAAGGAGCCTTGCTCATGAGAGGGCAAGTGTCCAAGGGAGGAGATATGTGGCAAAAGTGCCATGTGTCTCAAGGAGAGAATATCCACACCATGGGAGGTTAGGATAAGGACGTTAGAATGTGCAAGATAGGATAGGGTTAGTTAGACCCAGGGTTAGGTGGAATGGGTTAGGATAGGAGATAGTTAGATTAGGTGGTTAAAAGTTAGGAGCCATGTGCTCATTTGAATTTAGACATTCAAATAATTGGAAAATGGTAATTAATCTCAACAAACTTGAGTTTGTTAATCTTAATTAGGGATAAGAAGAATTTATTTATATGGGGAGACATTAATTAATTTATAATTAATTAATCAAAGGGGGACATGAAATGAACTATATAAATAAATCATGTAGATTTATTTACTAGTAGATGAATAGAGAAATTAATTAAATTTCTTGTGAATTCAATTAACTGGGAAGGGGAATTAATCAAATAACTAAGTATTTAATTAACTATCTTCAGACCATTTTAGGTGTATAAAGAAGTAACCCCACAAAGTATATTTTTGAGTTAGTACATCACCTAATCCCTTCAAACCTTCATTAATTTGGGTTGCCACCGATTTATCATAAGCCCACTGAACTTTTCCAATCCCGTGGATTTCATTCAAGAAGCAAAGTGCCAAACAAACAATCAAAGAATCAAACTTGAAAACATGTTTCTTATCTTGCTTCATCTTCTTCAAATCGCTCATTAGCTCACTGAGAAGCACTCCACACAAATCATATCATTTTTCCTCCTTGAGCATTTGATAGGCTTCATATATTGCAATACCGGACACTAAATTTTGTATGTTGGACTAGTACACCTTATATTCTATTACCATTGAAGAAAATACCAAATCATGTTCAATGATATCACTTATTATCATTGATTAGTTATCATGTTGGGATCCGGTAACCGCATTCACTGTTGTGTTCTTGATATTCTTAGACTAGGGATCTCACTGGTTGCATTCAAACATGTTACTGCTTGAATGACTTGCTTTGTGATCTTGTAGGGTCTATCCAGCCATATAAACTCATCATAGATTCAGCTTAAGACATACCTAACCCATTCAAGTTCATCAAACATCAGAAAGTGAACAAACTAGATAGAACCCTTGTATTGCAATGATATGAGTCTAGGCTTCAGATTCCCCATTCCATCCATCATATGCCTGGTGTATTATGATAACATGTGTGCATTCCCAAGCTCTTTGACATTATAATGAATGATGCCCTAATATCTATTAGAGTTCCCACAGATACTGAGAGGGGGGGGTGAATCAGTATCTGACCGGTTATGAGATTTTCTTAAAACTGAATATGCAGAATATAAAGTAACAGTATACCGGTATGCAAGAATTAATGCAATTAAAAAAATCAAAAGCATCCACATGAAAAGAACACCATAACACAAGATGTTTAACGAGGAAACCCGGTGTGGGAAAAACCTTGGTGGGATTTGTGACCCACAATATTCACTTACTGGCCAATAAGAGAATATTACTTACAATAGGGGCTTGCACATGTAGGAAGGCCAACTGCCTAGAGCTCACTGCTCAACAAGAAGTCACACTAACTTACAAAGAGGATTTACGCAAATCCAATATTCTGTACTGATTTACAATAGCATCTTTAATGCCAGATTCAGTACCAGTTCCTGCTCTGTTCTTTACATATACCCTTGACCTACAATTCACACATTAGGTTTGCCTTATAATTTATTTATTACATTCTCTCCATATCCTACAAATGCCTACAATGATCTCTTTTATATACAAGAGTCATTTTACAATTTTCCAAGTCAGCTTACAATGATAAACAAAATATTACATATCAAAAATCCTATCGGCCTCTGTGTTGGTATACATATTTCCTTCTGTGTCGGTGCCGGTGTACATTGATTATGTTAATGCCAGTGCACTATTCTGTTTGAGTAATGCTTTGCCGGTATAATGTCTTTGCCAGTGCCATAGGATTGCAAGGTTGCCTGTGTAGTGCTTTGCCGGTATAATGTCTTTGCCAGTGCCATAGGATTGCAAGGTTCCCATCAATGACAAAACCTTCAACCACACACAATGTCTCATTGGAGTGTCCATATGCCAACAATCTCCCCCTTTGGCATTGATGGCAACACTCATGAGAATTTCAAAAAGATATCCAAAAAAGTGTATACGAAAAAAAAATGTTACCAAAAATATAAGGGCTCCCCCTGAGCATGTGATCCCTATGTTTTGAATTTTCTCATCTACTACTCCCCCTTTGGCATCAATGACAAAGGTTAGTAGATTTGTAGTTGTACCAATACATAACCTCAACCTTGTAGTTGGGTAGTTATTAGATGAAGAATATCTCCCAAAATTAAGTTTATACCATCCATAAACTTCTTGCTCTCCTTTATTGCTATCTCAGTTCTGTGTACTGTACCAGTGAGATGCTACAAGTGCTCTGTCGGTGTTTTGCTACCCTATTTTAGTGCCTCTGAGATTTCCTTACGCAGAGATGCTAAATAGTCCAATCTTGGACTTAGTTTAGATCTCAAAAATTTTGCCTTGTTTATTATTTTCTCTTTTTCTCTTTCTAATTTAAGCAATTCTTCCTCAAAATTTGTTATCTTTTCCTCAAAAACTGATAATGTATCGGGTGATTTAACAAAATTATCAGCAAGTTTATTGATCTCTTCCTGTACCTTGCTTATCTTTTTGTCTACATCCATGGTCAAAAAGTTTATCTTACAGGTGTCTTTATACAGAGTTTTGTACTTTTTCAATAAATTGCACAGTTCCAGTAGAAGTGTGTCGAATTCCCTGTTACACTTCTTTATTCCTTCCTCAAAGAATTTTTGTTTTTCTTTTTCTATACTTTCCTTTACAGTTTCTACCTTTGTTTGCTCAAAATTTCCAAAAATATATTTACAAAGTGTATCCAACTGGCCTAAAGAATCTTTGTTGGTTATATTACAATTTGGAGCTATTGATTTCAAAACTGGAATTGAATCATCTATTGCTTTATAGGCTTGTGAGCTATAATCGGTTATTTTCTTGATAGAATCGAGCAATACCTCTGTTACATTTGGTGATGACCCAGTAAACTAAGTGCCGGTGGAAGGGACCATGCTGGTATTGACCTCTGGTAGGTCTGTTTGTGTCTCCACAGTTTTTCTTGCATCATTTCTTACCGGTGGCATCTGTTCTTGAGCCTTTAGCTCTGTTGGTTTCTCTGTTTGTGATCCAGATTCCTTCTTTTTCTCTAAATCTACTGCTGGTTGCTTTTGGTTTCTTGTTGCCGGTTTCTCTTTATTATCAGATTTATCTGTGGTATCCTTATCTACCACTATGTTGATTTTTTGAGTATCAACATTCACAGTATATAGGACTTCAGGATTAGGATTGTTATCCTCTGTGTCCATGCTCTCAGCTGCTGGTTGATCTTCTGCAGTTGTTTTTACCGATGGAGTATTTAAAGGAGGTGGGGGTAAGTCATCTCTAATCTTGATACTTGGTGGTGCACCAACTTTACCTTTCCCTTTGTCCTTTTGATATACCAGAATGGGCTTGGGATTCATATATTCTTCTTGTTTTTCTTTTCAATCAAGAATCTATCCCAACCATCTTCTGTTTCAGTTGAGACTTTAGTAACTCTACCTGCCATTAATGATATTTGCCGGTGTGTAGTGGAAAAGACTATTCGGTTGGCCTGAGCTATCATATCATCAATTTCCTTAGGTGAGTTGGCTGGGTATACTGCAAGTAATTTCTCTATTTTTATTTTCTTATCTAACTCAATTATTCCTTGCCTTTTGGCCTCAAGTCTCTTATATAATTCATCAAGAATTTCATTTAGGACTTACATCAAAAACTTTTTATACATGTCCATGTGTAGCATAATGCTTTCCTCAATTTGTCCTTTCTCATCTTGTGATAGGGTGTCATAGATTTTCCTTATGTTTTTCAATTTTCCTTCCACTGTGATTTCATCCAGTAGTATGTCAAAAGGGGCCAAGTCAGTGTCTGTCTTCTTCTTCCTTTTGGGAGTCAGCTTTTTCTTAGGTGTGGCTTTCTTGACTGTTGACCTTATAGCTTGTTTCTTTTGTCTTGTCCTTCTAGGTGAAGGAGTGGATACTGGTGAGGGGTCTCTTTTCCTCACAACTCTTTTGAATGTTGCTGGCATATCTCCTTCTGAGGAGGTATCTACCAGTGATAGATGAGTTTCAGGCTGTTGGGCTGCCAACTCATCTTCTGTTATGCCAGTTTTCTTCAATACATCATCTTTTAAGGATTTTGCTTGCCTTCTTCCTTTCCTCACAGATGCCTCAACTTTCTTTACTCTCTTTTTGGATTGAATTTGACTTTCAATGTGCTTAGCACTACCAAATACTTCTTCCTTTGGTTCATGGGGGGCTTCCAGAAGTGCTTTGGCATAAGTTTCCACTATGTGGTCATTTGCTTCATACACCATTTCTATAACCCAGATTGTTCTTGGGATGACTGCTTCCATCCAGATCTCATCCTTTTTTATTACAAAACATATGTCATCCATGTATTTGTTGACAATTTCCTGTGATAGTTTGATCCTCTTATTCATTTTGACCTTTTGTGCTTGAAAATACTCATGGATATTCTTTTCTTTGTTTTCACCCATGTTGTTGAATAAGTCAGACAATTGTTTTCCTACCGGTATGTCAAATCCAAAATCCTTGTTGCCTATACTGGGAGCCTGTTTGGTTATATGTAGCATTAAGCATACAAGAAAATTTCCAAATCTAAAGGTTCCTTTCTTATCCTTCTTGATTTTTGCTAAGTTATCAATTAACTCATCTTTTAACCATTCACAGATGTCAATTTTTACATTGTTCTTAACCATGTCATAAGCACTTTTTATGCATAAACTGGAAATAGAATTAAGCCTATTTGCATGAGTTTATTTGTAACCTAGAATCATGCTAATGATTCTCACATTTGTATCAATTACATCATTAACCCTCAATGATCTTTTGTCTGATGTTGCACCAGTTAGTTTCGTTACTAGGTCATTGGAGACCTTCTTGGTTTTGTCGGGTCTGGTACCAATGGAAGGTAACCCTGTTACTGCTTTCACAACTACCTTTGTAATTTTGTGCACTGAGTCAAGCTAAAAGAATGAGCCATGTACCCTACTAAGAACTATCCTAATCACTTCCTTGGGAAATTCATGAATGCAGAGGATTTCAGTGAATCCTAGGGTTTCAACAATTTGGTGTTCAAGTTTCACATTTTTGGCATTGTCACATATAATAGATTTGTACATGTCTTTGATTTCTTCATCACCTAATTCCTCTATGTTGCAATGAATGTACATTCTAGGGTCTTCTGCATAAACAACACCCTTTGGAATTTGGGAAAAAGCACCTGTGTTGTCATCTTTCTTAGCTACCTCAGGAACTAGCTCAAACACGGGCCTAGGTCATTTTATAACCTCGACTACTGTAGGGTTTGCTATGAATTCAGGTGTAGAGGAGGATGCCATGATGATAAATACCTTTTTTTGCCTTTGGATGGACTGATTGCTGAAGTGCTTTACCTCTTTGCTTGGAATGCCTTAGCTCGGAAATCTTTGCGCTCTCTGAAAGTTTGAATTCATGGTGAAATGAAATGGAGCCAAAAACTTAATTTATAAAGTCTTTTCTGCCACCTACCACATTAATTGTTTGCCAGTAATGTATTAACTCAATTTTATTTGCCGGTAATGAAGAATTTTCAATTTCTTTTCTCTAACCAAGGGAATAATAGCACATGTGTCATTAAATTGCCAAACCCTCGAGATAATTTTCTTCAATTTGATGAAGAACATCCTTCCGGTGGAGCATTGCTCTGTCCTGTCGGTGATGCATTTGTTGGTTCTACCAGTGGAGGAGTAACCCCAATATTTAGATTACCTTTTCTAATCCATTGCTTTGAAAATTCTTGCTTAACCTCTTCAACCTTTTCTTTACCTTTCAAGCTAGTACTTTTGTTATCTACCAGTGTACCTTTACTTCTACAAAATTTTGCAATATGACCAATTTTGTTACATGCATAACAAGTTACATTATTTTTTTGAATAGCTTTCCCATAACCTATGTCAGTTTGTGTTATGCATTTATTTGATAAATGACCAAATCTTCCACAAACATAACATCTTACATTCATTCTGCAATTTTCAGAGTTATGACCAAATTTGTTGCATTTGGTGCATTGACCAGTGGGAGGATTGATGCTCTGATAATTCCTAGATCTACATTCATTTTCTCTATGACCATATTTATTATAGTTAAAGCATTTTCCATTGAATTTGTAAGTATTAGAGGGTCTTACCGGTTTGCTTTGATCCTAGGTATTTGTAGTACCGGAGCTTTCTCCAACTTCAAATCCAACTCTAGAAGTGTCACCTTTGGGTTTTTGATTCTTCAATAAGGTACCAAGTTCTTCTAAGCTTTTCTTGAATTTTTCTTTGTGTTGATTTGCAGTTTCCAATTCCCTTTCCAAGATCTCTTTTTGTCTCATTAGTTCATTCGAGTCATTTTGAGTATGCATCAGATCTGTCTTCAACATATCATTTTCATAGCTAAGTCTTGTGTTCTCATTTGCTGCATCACTTAGTCTTCTGGTCAATTATTCTTCATTACTCTTTCTGTCCTCAATCTCTTTGCAGAATCTCATAGTCATATCCTTCATTTCATTTTTTGTTGTCATGATCTCTTGTTTCAATTTGCTCATCATATCATTTAATGATTCCTTTTCATCATTTTCATTTTGCAACTTTTCACAAAGTTCTCTTCTCTTGTTTCTTGTAATAGTAAGATTTTCTTGAAGTGCCTAAATAATGTCCTGAGCTACTTTTAAATCATCTCCTAATTTGATATTTTTCAACTTCTCTGCATCATAGTCAGTAAGAGCTCCTTCAAGTTGCTTCATCAAATTTTCCATCTTTACCCGTGTCAAGATCTTCCTCAAGCTGTTAGGCTTCTGAAAATAGAGGACCAGGCTTTGATACCAATTGTTAGGATTCCCACAGATACTGAGAGGGGGGGGTGAATCAGTATCTGACCGGTTATGAGATTTTCTTAAAACTGAATATGCAGAATATAAAGTAACAGTATACCGGTATGCAAGAATTAATGCAAATAACAAAATCAAAAGCATCCACATGAAAAGAACACCATAACACAAGATGTTTAATGAGGAAACCCGGTGTGGGAAAAACCTCAGTGGGATTTGTGACCCACAATATTCACTTACTAGCCAATAAGAGAATATTACTTACAATAGGGGCCTGCACATGCAGGAAGGCCAACTACCTAGAGCTCACTGCTCAACAAGAAGTCACACTAACTTACAAAGAGGATTTACACAAATCTAATATTATGTACTGCTTTACAAAAGCATCTTCAATGCCAGATTCAGTACCGGTTCCTACTCTATTCTTTACATATACCCTTGACCTATAATTTGCACATTAGGTCTGCCTTATAATTTATTTATTACATTCTCTCCATATCCTACAAATTCCTACAATGATCTCTTTTATATACAAGAGTCATTTTACAATTTTCCAAGTTAGCTTACAATGATAAACAAAATATTACATATCAAAAATCTTGTCGTCCTCTGTGTCGGTATACATATTTCCTTCTGTACCGGTGCCGGTGTACATTGATTTTGTTAATGTCGATGCACTGTTCTGTTTGAGTAATGCTTTGTCAGTATAATGTCTTTGCCAGTGCCATAGGATTGCAAGGTTGCCTGTGTAATGCTTTGCCGATATAATGTCTTTGCTAGTGCCATAGGATTGCAAGGTTGCCTCTGTAATGCTTTTCCGGTATAATGTCTTTGCCAGTGCCATAGGATTGCAAGGTTGCCATCAATGACAAAACCTTCAATCACACACAATGTCTCATTGGAGTGTCCATATGCCAACAATATCCTCATTGTGCAACACGGTATACAATATAGAGGAAAATGGTCCTTTTGGATCATCTTCGATGGATTTGGATGGATGTTTCTTAAACATTGACCTTTTCCTTTCAATGATTTCATCTACCAACAAAGTTTATACACAAGATGAAGATGCCACTTCAAAAATTGGGTATGAAAAACAACTTGAACATGGAAAAATACCTTTTGAAATTCAACCAGATGCTAAGAATCATTGTCGGATCTCTTCAAGCTCTTTTTTCGCTGCTTAATCTTGTTCACCTCTCTCTCCTTCTCTTTCTCATCATTTGTAATGTGATGAATGAATAGAAGAATGCCATTTTATCTTTTGAAAGCCTAACTTTAAGTTGTAATAAATGCACAACCCTAAAGGCTTTCCAGATACCCTCTTTCTTGAAGAATTCATCACTGAATACTTAAATAGGGATGTAATCTTATAGATATCAATTGCACAACTAATCTCAATCATATGCAACCTTCCTCTTCTAGCAATAGATCTCTGAAAGGGGGTTTTAAGAATCTACATGAAAAGCTTCCCCCTATGGCTTTGGGCCTTAGTTATCGGATGAGGTTCCAACACCGGAATTAGGCATGGAGCCATTCTGAACATTTGAATATTTCTTCTTAATCCACATCTTCTTATGATTCTCTCTAACTTCTTCAACCTTTGTTTTTCCCTTCTCATCAGATCTATTCTTGTGCACAAGAGAATTCTTTCTCACATTCTTGCTTCTACAATATTTTGAATTGTGATTGGATTTGTTGCATGCATATCAAACAACATTTCCTTGCATAGGCCTGAAGTTCATTTGATTTTGTCTCATCCTGCATTGGTTAGAAATGTGTCCAAACATCCCACAAGCATAGCATATCTTATTATAGAAATTATTCATCATTGATTTTCCCATGTTTGACTTATGACCAAATTTGTTGCATTTGAAACATTGACCGATAAAGGTAGGACCATTATTCATAATCCTATTTTTGCATTGACTTTCCATATGACTAAATTTATTGCAAAAAAAACATTTACCATTGAATTTATAAGCATTAGGTTGTCTTACCAGAGGTCTCTTGTTCTTCTGATGATTGTTTTGTCCAAAACCGGAGGATTCTCCTTTCTCATATCCAAGTCCTTGCATGTCCATTCCACTTCTCTGACTTTCTAGCATTTCATCTAGCCTAGCTGAGATGGCTTTGAATTATTCTTTGTAGTCATTAGCAATGGAAAGTTCATCTCTCAGAATTATGATTTGCCTTTCAAGTTCTTGCCCATCATCCTTGGATTGCATCAATTCAAGTCTCAACTGATCATTCTCATAGTTCAATCTACAAAATTCATCAGATCTATCCTTCAATGACTGAGTCAGATTTTCCTCCTTCTTCTTCTTGACTTCAATCTCCTTTGTCAGCTTCATCACAATGGATTTCATATCATTCTTCAAGACTACATTCTCTCTAGCAAGCTTCTCACATTCATCTATCTTGTCTTGTAGGGATTAATTGCCAATGATTTGTTGTTCTTTCTCCTTAATTTTATCCATCAATTCATTTCTCTTCTCTTTGGATGTGTTCACTTGTTATTTCAAAGATTCAATGAAATTTTCAGTTGCTTCTAAACTTATCCTTAGGATACTTTTCTCTTTCGTAGCTACATCAAGATCTTCAAGCACCATAGTGAGTTTCTTTTGCAAACTGGAGTTCATTGATTCAATCTTCCATATCTTCCTCAAGATGTTAGGCTCCTTTCAAGGAACTAGGCTCTGATACCAATTGTTGGAATCAATGAACACTGAGGGGGGGCGATGAATCAATGTTTCGTAATTTATAAAGTTATTAAACTGATTGTTAAACCTTTGGATGCATAAGAATGAAAGTAAAGTGTAGAAACATAAACCAATCAACCACAAAACCATAACACTGGAATTTTTACGGTGGGATTTAAAGCCACAATATGATTATACTTTGATCAGTAGTATAATAATATTACAAAAAAGGGGAATGCACTTCCATTCAGGCTCACTGCCTAGAGCTCACTACTCAAATACATAAGAGGGATACAACCCGAAGGACTCACTATCCTAGAATTGATTACAAATTATTAAAAGTATGAATAAACTAAAGAAAAGCATCTACTAATGCCAAAATAACAATTTTGGTTATGCTCAATTTGACTTCTGCAAGTGTTATGTCTCTCTGCTTTGTTTTCCTGGTTTGTCATATACTAGAGCACCAAATCTTCAATCACATTTACCAAACTTCGCACATTCGCTGACACATACTTCTCACACTCATATCACCTACCAAAATGCTCAACCAAATCCATCTTATATATATACACCAATAAAATAAATCAATTCTCATGTCAGCTTCCAAAAACCACATAACACGCAACATGAAACGTGTAACCAATGAGTCAGCTCAAACTATCCACAAATCCATATGCATACCTAAACAAGATGATAAAACGATTCACATATGTTGGCCCAAAATCCTCAAACACAAAACCAATCACCAAAATCATCTCAAAGATTTCAGACCACACGTTACACCAAAATAGCTTTGTTCTTCCTAGATTATCAGATACCAGACCTTCAATCTTACTCATGAATCAACACTGGATATCAGGATTATGGGATAACATGCCTCAAACCTTGAATCATCTTCCTCTAATACCACAACCAAAGTTACACAACCAAAATCAAGATTTACACAATGTACTCATGCTCTATCGGTTATCGTATTCCACCTTCCAAACTTATGCCTCAAGAACAATGCAACTTCTAGTAAATCAAATCTACACATACCGGATATTATTTCTGATCTGAGTTTCCATCAATGACAACTCCTAAGCATTTCTCATACAACAATCTTCACTGTAATAGTGTCTCTTGCCAACAAAACTTCTAGTTTACATAAAATCCTTCCTGTTGGTGATCCAACTCCTTTCATTTGGGCCTGTGTTCATCAATACTATTTCATCTTATGTCACCTCTGGAGTCTCAGGCTCCTGAGTTATGTATTCATAGAGACCCTTCCCTTAGATTACCTTGGTAGGTCAGACATCAATTTCATATTCAAGGATCTTGGTAATCTTGTTAGCTCTCTTCTCTATGATTTCTCCTTCCATATGTACTCATAAACTGTGGGGTGAACCACATAGATAGTTGTCTTATTACAAGTAATGAAATGCCTTAACTTCTTTAGATCCTTTACAATGGTAAATGCCTGTTTCTCCATAAAATTGTACTTGATCTCATACTCCTTCAGTGTTTTTGAATGAAACACGATTAGATGCTCTCCTGTACCTTTTGTATCTTTATGTGTTAGTACAACAACAATACTGAAGTTGTTCGCATAGACATACATTATTAAATCCTTGGACATATCAAGGTTGACTAGGACTAGAGCAGATGAGATGTCTTATTTTATCCTTTTGAAAGCTTATTTGGCTTCTAGGGTCCACTTGAAAGAGAGGTCTTTCTTTAGCATTAGGGTGATGGGTCTAACCATCCTGACAAAGTCAAAGATGAAACGAATGACAAAATTATTTTTTCCCAATAAAGACTGAACACCCTTCTTGTTCATTGGTGGGGGAAGATCCTTGATGGCTTTGATGTCGTCAGGATCAATCAACACTCCTTCCTTTGACACTACATGTCCCAATAACTTTCCTTGAGGAACCTCAAAGATACATTTCTTCAGATTTAGAGAGACACCGTGTTGGTATTATGGATGACTTTGTCATGTGTTGCATTGATTTTGTCATTGATGTCAACACTTATCTTCTTGGAGGTCTACATTGTTGTTTTGGCACTATGGTTATATTGGTTTACTGTTGAACCGACAATATGGGTCACTGGTACAGTTAGTGGCTTATGCACAGTCACCGATATATGTTCACCAACAAGATATATGGTTCATCAACAAAGATGATAACTTGGAGATCATTTGGTTATGTCGAGGACATGGATTGGAAGTTTGGATTTGGTGTTTTGCTTATTGGTCTAATCAGGTTGATAGATTTGTCTTAACCAGAAAATAGGTCTAGGTTATGGACTAGTACATGTTATCTATTCTAGATCAGCACAACATGTTATGGAGATTGTTTATTGATTAGATATTGTGGTAAATGTATTGAGCCGACATATTGTATCGCATCAAGACTTATTTAATTGTAATATATTTAGTGAGCCGACCTATATATTTGGTCTTAGGTTTTGTATATATGTTTGTAATATCTTATTGAAGATCTGGATATGTGATATGGTATGAGTGTGTTCGAATATTGAAGAGTGAAAAATAAGCAGATCCTTGTGTGAATCACACAGACATTATTTGAAAGTTGAAGGAAGGTTATGAAGGTGTTTTGACACTCATGTTTAGAGCTTAAACTGGTATTGAATCCAGCATTGCAGATACTATTTTGAGCAATACATTATCATTGGATTTAACCATCTAATTGTGTAGTCAGTGTGACTCCTATTTTGCGATTGAGCAGTGAGCTCTAGGTGGTTGGCCTTTCTGCATGTGCAGACCCCATTTGTATACACATACTATCTGTAGTAGTATCATCTAATTGTGGGTAAGGTTTCCCACCATGGTTTTTCCCTTACGAGGTTTTCCCATCAAAATCTTTGTGTCATGTGTTGTGGATGTTGTTTCTCTTTCTATTTCATGCATTAAGTTACACTGGTACTGTTATAACTATTAATCTCTTTTACAAACATTTAAGTTTGGTTTACCAACACTAAGTTTAATTTGGAAAAATTATCATTTGGTCTATAATTTATTGACAACTAGTTGACAACTGATTCACCCCCCCCTCTCAATTGTCCTTCCCAGGTCCTAACAATTGGTATCAAAGATAAGTCCTCTTCTTGCAGAAGCCCAACAACTTGAGGAGATCCTATGGCAACAAATATTTTTTAGGAAGGATAGTTTGAAACTTGATGGAACTAACTATGGCATATGGAAGATCAGAATGGAAACACATCTGAGCTACATTGGAAGAGATATATGTGATGTTACTAAGAATGGCCATGTTGCTCCTATTCTGAATCAACCTCATACACCGACCTTGGCTAAGGACTTCGAGAATGATTGCAAAGCAAGAGAAGCACTTCTGAGCACATTATCAGATCAGAAAATCATGGGATTATCAGAATGATCTATTGCTAAAGCTATTTGGGATAAACTAGAAACATTGAATGAAGGAGATACTATTGTCAAGATTGCAAAACTGAAATGTATGAAAACTTTAAAATGGAAGAAGATGAAAGAAATTTTGCATTTATGGAAAGAGTTAATGAAATTGTTTTAGGAATACAATGTTGTGGAGGATCCTTAAGTGAAGATGAAATTGTGTCTAAAGTTTTAAGAGCATTGCCACTAACTTACAAAATGAAAGTGACTACCATTAATGAAATGAGAACAATGCCTAATACTTCAGTTTCTAGAGATACTTTGGTTGGAAAACTTTCAGCATTTGAGCTTGAGGAATTTGGTCCTGTTGCTATAGTCAAGACTGAATTAGCTTTCAAAGCATCATCATCAACATCATCATCATCTGATAAAACTGATTGGAAAGCACTTTATTCAAAAGAAATTGAAGCACTATTTGCAAGTAAGATGCCTAAAGGTCTAGCAGGAAGTAAGTATGAAGGTAAAGCACATTTCAAATGTTTTAACTACAATAAAGTTGGTCATATGGCTTCTAGATGTCCTGATAGACATGCAAGATTAAGAGAGGAAGCAAAAAGAACATATAAGCCTAACCCTAAATATCAGAGATATAGATTTAAGAAAAATAGAGATAAGTCATGTTACTATGCAGATGAAGGTGCTATAGATGATTTAGATGAAGATCTAGCAAATAGTGGATGGGATTTTATCGCAATAAAAGAAGATCAACCAACACCTATTATCAAACTGGTAGAGTAGTCACTGGCAGCAAAAATTGAAGAAAAGGATGAATGGATTATAGATAGTGGATGCTCGCATCATATGACTAGTGATAAAAGAAAATTCTTATCTTTTCGAGAAATTAATGGAGGTCTAGTAAGGTTTGGAGATGATAAAGCTTGTTTAATCAAAGGAAAAGGCATTATATCTTTGGATGGTAAGCACAATACTGACACTGTTTATTATGTAGAAAGTTTAAAGCATAGAGTTGATAAGTTGATCCTGAACCAATTGATTATCTTTTGAGTGTTGGTCAGTTGGTTGAGAAAGGATTTCAGTTACAATTCAAAAATGGAAAATGCAAAATCAAAAATAGAATTGGATTGGAGATTGCAACCGGTAATCAGACTAAAGGTAATATCTTTCACTTGAATACCAGTGATAAAAAATGTTTGATTGCACACATTGATGAAAGTTGGTTATGGCATAAAAGACTGTCAAATTTTGATTGCATTGTAAAGATCGGTTGAACTAAGGCAGTAAGGGATTTATCTAAGATTGTGAAACATCATAATCCGATATGTAAGGAATGTCAAATGGGAAAGAAAGTTATAACTACATTTAAGAGCATTACTAAGAAATCCAATAATATTCTTGATTTAATTCATACTAATTTGTATGGTCGAGCAAGAACAAGAAGTGTACAGGGTGATAGATACTTTATGCTAATAATTGATGATTATTCTAGAATGTGTTGGGTTACTTTTCTATGGGAGAAATCAAAAGCTTTTGGAAGATTCAAGATATTCAAGGAAATGGTAGAGAATGAAATCGACAAGAAAATCAAATGTTTAAGATCAGATCAAGGAGGAGAATTTACATCTAGAGAATTTAATGCATTATGTGAAGTGAATGGAATCAAAAGACAACTATCAACACCCCAAACACCCTATAAAAATGGAGTTGTGTAAAGGAAGAATATAACTATTATGGATGTAGCAAGAACCATGTTGATGGAAGCAAATCTAGCTCATATGTACTAGAGGGAAGCAGTGAATACAATGGTTTATACTTTTAACAGAGTTCACATCAAAAGTGAAACTAGTAAGACCCCTTATGAACTATAGTTTGGTCATATTCCTACTCTTAAGTATTTCAAAATATTTGGAAGCAAATGTTACATTAGAAGAGATTAGTACATTGGCAAATTTGATCCTAGAAGTGATGAAGGAATATTTCTTGGTTACTCATCTATAAGTAAGGCATATAGATTTTATAATAAAAGGTTACAAAAAATCATTGAAAGTACTAATGTGGAGATAGATGAACATTTTAGAGGAGATTCAAGATCTATAGAACTAGTAGTTGAAATAATTATAAATGAACCAAAACAGATTGTACTGGTACAAAGTGAAGATCTAGTCACACCAACATCATCAGAAAACTCAACTATGACTGAACAACAACAGCCTATGAATGTTAATCAAAACAAATCCAGGTATGTAAGATTGAATCATTCAGAGAATCGGATAATTGGAAACAAGAATGAAGGTGTTATGACTAGAGGAAGATTGGCAAATGAAGAGATATGCTTAATTTATCAAGTTGAAACAACATCTATTATTGAAGCATGTTGGGATGAACATTGGATAAAAGAAATGGAAGATGAATTAGAAAAAAATGAAAAGAAAAATACTTGGACATTGGTTCCTCGGCCTAAAGACAAAAATGTAGTTGGAACTAAATGGGTATATAGAAATAAACTTAATGAAGGTGGTGAAGTAATCAGGAACAAATCAAGATTAGTTTGTAAAGTTTATTCACAGAAAGAAGGAATATATTATAATGAAACCTTTGCATCGGTAGCCAGAATTGAGGCAGTTAGACTATTTCTTGCATTTGCAGCTCATGAGAACTATAAAGTTTATCAGATGGATGTAAAATGTACATTTCTAAATGGAGATCTAGAGAAGGAAGTTTAGATTGAATAGCCTGATGGATTTTCTTTGATAGATAATAAGGATATGGTTTGCAAGGTAAGGAAAGCTTTAGATGGATTGAAGCAAGCTCCCAGAGCTTGGCATGCTAGATTGGATAAATATCTTTTGAAGCTTGGTTACACAAAATGTAATGCTGATGGCAATTTATATTACAAAGTTATCAATGATGATATTTTGGTTATTGAAGTCTTTGTAGATGATATCCATTTTGGAGGTGAAGATGGATTATGTAAAGACTTTGCTAACAAGATGCAGAAAGAATTTGAAATGTCTATGATTGGAGAGATAAAAAAATTTCTAGGTTTGTAGATTTCACAAATAGATAAAGGTATATTCATATGTTAAATAAAGTACTTGAAGGAACTCTTGAAGAAATTTGGTATGGAAAATTTTAAACCGCTAAGTACTCCTATGACTACAACTGATAAATTGACATTGAAGGATGATTTAGCTCATACAAATCTATGATTGGAGGATTACTGTATTTAACACAAACAAGACCTAATATAATTAATGCAGTATGTATTGTTTCAAGATTTCAAAGAAATCTTAAAGAAAATCATGAATCAACAGTTAAAAAGATTATTTGGTACCTACAAGGCACAACAAATCTTGGTTTATGGTATCCTAAGGATGAAAATTTTGATTTATGTGCATACACCAATGCAAATTGGGAAGGAGATGTAGATTACAGAAAGAGTACCACTGGAGGTGCATTCTTTCTTGGTAGAAGATTGATTTCATGGATAAGTAAGAAGGAGACTTGTACATCATTGTGAATAGCATAATCATAATATGTTGCAGCAACAACTAATTGTACTCAGGTATTATGGATCAAACAAATGTTGAAGAATATAAAGGTAAAATGAAAAGAACCAATAATAATTTATTGTGATAATTCAACAGCAATTGATATATCAAAGAATCTGGTATTTCACTCTAAGACAAAGCATGTTTCTATTAAGTACAATTTTCTAAAAGAGAATGTTGAAGCAAATAAAGTGAAATTGGTTTATGTTAATACTAAAGAGAAAATTGTAGATATCTTTACAAAGCCTTTGCCTCAGGAAACATTTGAATATCTCAGAGAGCAGTTTGGGGTAATTTCCCCACCGATGGAGACTTAAATGATGAAGATTAGTATCAAACCGACAAGGACTAACATAAAAGTCTTTTTCTGGCTTTGATGGAGGAGAGTTACTTTTCAGGGGGAGTAGTTAGCTGAATGTTATGTTTTGAATTCTTAACTGCTTTGGCATTTTTTAGTGAAAGGGGGAGAGATATCTATGGAAAAACATTATGCCTTGGAGGAGAGATGTACTCTTTAGAGAGATGTATTTTAGTTTTGGTTTCTGAACTTTATATTGATCTATCATTGGGAGATTGTTGGTTTATTGATTTTTGGCATTCTGTTTTTGGCTCTTAGATGTTTTTCCATCTAGTGTTGCTATCAATGCCAAAGGGGGAGATTGTTGGTATTATGGATGACTTCATCATGTGTTGCATTTATTTTGTCATTGATGTCAACACTTATCTTCTTGGAGGTCTACATTGTTGTTTTGGCACTATGGTTATATTGGTTTACTATTGAACTGGCAATATGGTTCACTGGTATGGTTAGTGGCTTATGTACAATCACCAGTATATGTTCACCAACAGGATATATGGTTCACTGACAGCAATGATAACTTGGAGATCATTTGGTATGTCGAAGACATGGATTTGGTGTTTTTCTTATTGGTCTAATCAGGTTGATAGATTTGTCTTAACTGACAAATAGGTCTAGGTTATGGACCGCTACATGTTAACTATTCCAGATCAGCATGACACGTTATGGAGATTGTTTATTGATTAGATATTGTGGTAAATGTATTGAGATGTCATGTTGTATTGCATCAAGACTTATTTATTTAATTATAATATCTTTAGTGAGTTGACCTATACATTTGGTCTTAGGTTTTATATATATGTTTCTAAGATCTTATTGAAGATCGGGATATGTGATATGGTACGAGTGTGTTCAAATATTGAAGAGGGAAAATAAGCAGATCCTTGTGCAAATCACACAGACATTATTCAAAGGTTGAAGGAAGGTTATGAAGGTGTTTTGACACTCATGTTTAGAGCTTAAATCGATACTGAATCCAACATTGCAAATGCTATTTTGAGCAGTACATTATCATTAGATTTAACCATCCAATTATGTAGTCAGTGTGACTCCTATTTTGTGATTGAGCAGTGATCTCTAGGTGGTTGGCCTTTTTGCATATGTAGACCCCATTTTTATACACATACTATCTACAATAGTATCATCCGATTGTGGGTAAGGTTTCCCACTGTGATTTTACCCTTACTGGTGTGTGTGTGAAAAGTGGAATAAGTATCTGTAAGTTGTAAGACACAACACTTCAATTAAGTCATTACATGTATGGTTAGATAGATATAAGCATGAATAATAAAACCATAACAAATCGACCAATTGCCTTCTAAAAGATGCAAGTATAGACTTGCTCTTAGATTTGTATAAGCAATACCACTGACTAGACTACACCAAGATGAAGGATTTAATCTATATGAGCACAATATTAAGATAAATGAATGCAAGATGGATGAATAGTACGCTATATGAATTCAAGCAATCATAATTGAACTAAATATGCAAAAAGCTAAACTAAGATGCAATAATCTCAAAAAGAAAGCACAATATCTTCAATGACTCCAGAGCAAAAATTGCATAATAACAATAAATCTCCAGGGTGTTTTGAATGAGAGATGAAGGCTGAATTTATAGAGAATCACAAGAGAGGTAAAAAAAAAGCACAATTTAAGATAATTGGAATAATTAAGAGATCAGATTCAGTTAACCTTAAGATAGATTCCAATTATAGCTTGATTAAAATATATTCAAATTATAAGTTCGAGTTTGCGTTGGAGATAATAATCAATTAATTATGTGCACTTGAGATAAAAATAGGTAATTCCATGCATATTCTTTGATTTATTCAAGAAAAGAGTCTTTTTAATGCAACTGAACTTGTTTTTCTCAAAAGCTTTGAGTTCTAATTTTGGAGAATGATTAATAATTCAATTTAATTGCTTTTCTGATTTCAAGTTATCTCCATTTAGAAAAAGAAATGATATCTCAAGTTTGATTTCTCTCTCAATTCACTTCTTTTATTTTATTTTCAATTTAACTCTTGCTTTGCATATTGATTCCTCTTTTGTAATAAATTAATTCCTTTTTACATGATTAAATGGAAAATTTATTAATTAATTAAATATGCTAGGATATTTAATAAATTAAATAGGATAATTGATCAAAATGATATTCTTGGAATGATTTAATTAATTAAATAAATATTTAATTAATATAGAATAATTCACTTACCATGTGACATTTAATGATTGAAGGATTAATTCATTGTGTGCTCAAGATTGATTTAATTGGCTTTGGTTAGGACCTAGGTGATGTTGTCGAGATTAGGGGCCCATAGTTTAGATGACCAATTTTAGGGTATTACATTTTCCCCTCTTTGAATTAATGTGCGAGCAATGCGTTGGTTCAAAGAATAGTTGATGTCTAGGAGATACTAGTTCTGAACTTGATTGATCACGAACCAGATGAAGAGCAAGGTGTTTAGTTTGATTTGAAGTGATGAAATTGAACAGAGTTGATTAAAGCGATACCTATCCCAAACTTGATTGAACTAGGACCGATGAAGAGAAAAGATACCAAACTTGGACTTGATTGATCAAGAAGTGGATCATACTGATATAGAACTTGATTGAACTAGACGCAGTGAGTGAAGATTAAATTGATCTTGAACTTGATGGATCAAGATAAGATGAGCAAAGATAAATTGTCTAGCTTGATTTGATGCGATGAAACTGAACACCTACTTAGATTGAGCGTGTGATCAAAGATACTCTTTAAACTTTTGATTGATTTTAAACAAATAATGAGCTTGATGAAAAGCGATGAAACTGATTAACGTTAAGAGACTGATTCAGATGAAGACAAATATCAGCTTGATTTGAAGTGATGAAATTGATGTGCCCCTTGCGATAAGGATTTGATTTTCCTTAGTTGAAAACATTTTGCTCAACTTTTGATGAAGATTTGAAAATTTTCTCGACTTTGAAGATGTGAGGTCATAAGGTCATGAATATGCCCCCTCAGGAGTGAAATCAAAAGATAGTGAGGGTAGCCAATTATAGGCAATTTTTAGCGATGATAATTATTTGAGCGCAAAGTGATTCAGAGGAATATTTGAAATTTTAGAATTGTTTGAAGAGAAATTGAGTGCAAAGTTGATTTGTAAAATAAAATTGAGATTCAGCGTTGATTCATGAGAAATTGAGCTTAATTTGAAGAAAGTATGAGCATTTGATGAAAAGTGCTAAGTGGTCCAAATTGTATTGAATTGACTAGGAGAATGATCTTGGATTTTGATTTCAATCCCAAAAATGGAATCAGGACAGGAAAATTAACTAAGTGTACAATTTTCATGTCCATCGGAGCAAGTTGAAAAATTAGGGTTTTTGCTATATAAGGGGTCCAAGTTTCATATTGAATTCATTTTAACCTATCCAAGTTTGAAATTTTGAAAAGCCTTCTGCAAAGAAAAATGGTGATTCTGATCTAGGATCACCGATTCAAGCACCAGAGATGTCATAACCAACCACGAAATTACTAGCCAGCAGTAAGAGACTAATCTTATGCCTTTTAATTTCATCAATTTTGAATTTGTGATTAAATTTTTTGCTTTTTCGGTCATTTAAAAGTTGGTCATTTTTTATTTGTCATGCAAGATGATATTTTGTCTTGTACGACAAACTGTGCTTTGGTGTTTTATCATTTAAAGCCATTAGTTTTTTCGTTCGAGACACCCCCTTGTATCGTACGAATATTTTCTTGAGAGACCATTTTATCATGTGAATGCATGTAGTTTATCGTATTAGAGTATTTTGTCATCCTATAGATACTCTTGACTCATATGAGTTTCTTCCTACACTGTCAAATGTCGTATGAAAAACAGTGAGCATTTTTAAGGGTGAAAACTTTAAAATTTGATTTTGCAATTAATTGTTTTGGATTTGCGTGATGTTTAACTTATCTTATAGCATAATTTGAATGACTTTCTGATGCCTTGTTGTTTGATTCTTGCAGGTGTGATTACCACATGTTCTTTTCTGATGCGTCTATCATCTGACTATGAGGCTAGTGCGTGAGTTATCCGATGTGGATAGGGCACACATAGACTTGTGCGGGTTTACTCACCTTCTAGACATGCCTTATATTCATGTGAATCACGGGATGGTCACAGGACTTGTTGAGAGATTCCATTCTAAGCATAACATGTTCCATTTACCAGTTGGGGAGATGAACATCACTCCGAAGGAAGTTTATAGGATTCTTAGGACTCCATTTGTTGGGGATAAGGTCGATTATGATTCTGTGTCATGCCCAAACTTTTGGGCAAAAAATAGAACAACATTTTTTTTTAAAACATCCTAATAATACTAAATGTGCTACAATAAAGATGGAACAATTAAGTTTTGTCTTAACTAAAGGTTAACTCAGGAAATAAAAGAGTGGTTTACTAAAGTTGATTTAATTAACATAACCATGCATGCGATAACAATTTAATGGAAATAATTCTACAAAAAGTGTCATTACCACTTTATTTATTAATAAATTAATTTAGCCAAATAATCCTTAAATTATTAGCCAAGAGATATTAATTACTTCAAATAATATTTAATTGCTTCTTGGAATAATTAAAATAAGGTTAATGCTTAGATTATTGAATTTAAATATTCATTTGAGCAAATGTAAATAATGTGATTAGATTCGACTATAAAGTTAACTAAAACAATTATAACAATTACCTAAAACTTCATTTCCCGAAATGTCAAATTTGATTCCCTACAATTATTAAATACCAAATATTTAATGTTTGGCCAAAATAACCCCTATAGGCTAAAAATTAACAATTTATCTTTAAAAATCTCCAATAAAGAAATTTACAAAAGAATTTTAACTTAACAACTATATAAATATATATATGTGATTCTATCTATAAACACAAAAATAATTGCCAAAATAAAAGTTGCACTAGAACTAAATGCCCCTTTTTAAAATAAAACAAATATCAACATTAACTAAAATACAAATGAGGTTACCCTTTTCAAATTTGAAAAGGGTTTCCCCCCTTATTATTTACTTTAATATTAAAATCCTTATGAAACCTAACTAGGGTTTCATTTTAAAAGATCTATTAATATACCTCTTTTTCTTTCATCTTTACATTTTCATTTTACCCTAACCCGAAATTTGGGTTAGGGTTTAATAACTCAACACACATTTTAATTTTGAGATGGGCTTGTGTGTGTGTGTGTGTGTGTGTGTGTGTGCAAGTGTTAAAGAATGGCGGAGGAAGGGCGAAGAGGTCGCAAGGAGGTGATGACATACTTTAATGGTAGCAGCGGCCACTGTGGTGGCCACCACTGGGGGTAGCAGCGGCCACTGGGGGTTGCAGCCCGCAACGGAGCCATGATGTCCCTGTGGGACATGACCCATAGTGGTGGCCGAGGCCGCCTCTGCAGGTCGCAACCCGCAATGGCGTTGCGTGTGCCCCTGTGGGTCTCGGCCCATAGTGGCGACTGAGATCGCCACTGTGGGTCACGGCCCATAGAGGGCCCTGAGCTGCCACAAAGCAGCTCACAAAGAGCTTCCGCTCTGGGGCATGAGGAATGGTTTTCTCCCTTTTTTTAACATTTTTAATATGTATATGTATATGTATATATATACAAGAAATAAATCATTTGCAACATAGTTCATTTTCAAAAATTTAAAGTATAAGTCCAAGGGGTTGAGCTTAGTTGGTTAAAGCATTGAGTTCTCAATGTGGAGACTCAAGTTCAACTCCCATGAGGGACACCTTTGTGTAGAATTATAAGTTGTGACTCTTGGTTTTCCATTGGTTGTATAAAGTGGATTTCTAAGTTGTGACCCTTGGTCTTCCAATTGTTGTTTCTAGTTTGGTGCTCGAAAGGTCCTAGTATTTGTAATAAGTTTGTAATGAGGTTTGTAATTCTATGATACTTAATACAAAAAAATTCAAAGTATATATATATATATTTGTATGTATATATGCATATATGTGTATTTTTAAATATAAAGGCATTTAAAACTTAATCTCTTTTTTTTATAACTTAGCAACATATATTTACTCAAGTATATGAATATCAAGATATTTTCTTATGTCTAAGTCTATTTATTCCAAAGCATTAAAGCGAGTTATTTTAAATAACAAATTAGAGTAAATTTATTTCTTTCTCTTTTAAAAGACATATAGTTAACATTTGAGTTAAATAACTATAACTAGATTTATTTACTACATTTACAAAATGAAAAAATTAGCAATAATTAATTTATTACAGTTGCAACTAATATTATCTAAAATCATTTAATCCATAGACAACATGATGTGATGCAATACTAACATACACTCTTAAATGTCTATCTACATTATTTTGTATTATGAACAATAGATAGATGTAAATGTTTATTCTCTTTTACTAACATCCACACTTCAACATTTTATTTATTTCCTCTCTTTTACAATAGCTATAAGGAAAAAATAATTTTCATAACAAGAAGAAAATACCAATCAAGAATATCTCAATCTCTATAGAAATATAACTTCAAATTTTATTCTTCCTTTACAAGATCAAAATCTAATAAAAAGAATACATCTTGTTTCATGATAAAACATAGTCTAATAAATACATTTAATACATCATGGTAAACGTTTACAAATAGGTAGATACCAAACTTAGCCTCTCATTTCTACTAAATGAGGGTTTCCCAAATACATATATTTTTGCAACTAAATACAAAAGACATAGGATCATCTCCAAGCTTTTTTTAGAGTTCCCAAAGATACTGAGAGGAGGGGTGAATCAGTATCTAACCAGTTTATGAATTTACTTGAATTAAAACATGTAAAGCCTGCCAATACAATGTACCTGTAAATCAAAAGTAATGCACTAAACAAGAAAAACAATAACCACATGAAGAGCACACCATAACACAGTAGTTTAATGAGGAAACCCGGTGTGGGAAAAACCTCGGTGGGATTTGTGACCCACAATATTCACTTACTGGCCAATAAGGGAATATTACTACTACAATAGGGGCCTGCACATGCAGGAAGGCCAAGTGCCTAGAGCTCATTGCTCAATTAAAAAAGGAAGTCACACTGACTTACAAAAATGGATTATAATAATCCAATGTCTTGTGCTACTTCAAAATAGCATCTGCTATGCCAGATCTAGTACTGGTTTTAGCTCTACTGCATACATAAACCCTTAACCTAAAATTTGCATATTAGGTCTGCATTATTTCGCCTATTATTTATTTCCAAATATTCTATAATGATCTCATACATATATGAGTCATCTTACAACTCACCATGTCAGCTTACATTGATTTTAAAATTAATTAAAAAATATATTACAAATAAAAATCCTATCGGCCTGGGTGCCGGGATATCCTTTCTTTCACTACCAGTGTTCTGTGTGCCGGTGTAGAGTTTGCCATTGCTGGTGCTAGTATAATTGTCTTACCGGTATCATATGATTGCAAGGTTGCCATCAATGACAAAACCTTTAATCACCTACAATTTCTCATTGGAGTGTGCATTTGCCAACAATCTCCCCCTTTGGCATTGATGGCAACACTCATGAGGAAAACCCAAAAAGTGTCATCCAAAAAGAATCTACCAAAATTGTGTTGGCATTATAATAGACAAAGGGAGATTGTTGGCATTCCAATTACAATAAAAGATTGTTGGGATTTCAATAAGGATATTGAGAAGGTTGTTGATGATTATGGATATAACTGATTAAGGATGTTTACTGTCTTAATATTATTATTTTGTCATTGATGACAAGAAATTGATTTTCTAATTTTGTATGATGTTTCCATATCTTAAGAAGTATGATTTGGTGAGTATAAAGATGTTGGTAAAAGACATAGAAAGAATGTGATGAATAAGGGGAGAAATAAGTTATTCAATGGGCAACTATTACCGAGTTACACAATGATAAGATCATGATGTTTAGATTATTTTGATATCCTACATATTTTGTTGATTGTAAGGTTAATACTATACTATGTTATCGAGCAAAGAACCTAGTCGGTAAACCCTAAGGAACCTAGTCGGTAAACCCTAAGGTTATCACTATCGATTAATGAAGGCAGAATGTCTACTGAGTGAAGTTTAGTATTTACCGAGTTGCAACCGAGTAGTAACAGAATGCATTGAATGAATAAAAGAATTATTTAATGAAGGAATCTGATGAGCTAGAATTGATTAAATGATTGGTATGTCGTGCATGAAGTTTGTTAAAGGATCTATGGCAAAGGAAAATCAATAGGAAGATCTATAGCTTAGATTGAACCGCAATACCCTAGCACAAGTTCCAAGAAATGTATGCAAGTTCCAAGGTGGCATAAAACATTTTTAGATCGAAGGATACATTAAACCTGGTTGGTGCAGAGGCACCTAAGCACACAAGCATACCAGGAGGTCAAAAGTCATAATATGAGCAATTTTATTGTATTTGAGTCATTCATAATGTATTAAGGTTATTTGAGTCTAGTGAATCATAATATGTAAGCATGAATGAGCCATTTTGTCTAAATATATCATATTTGGTCCATCTTGAAGTTATTAAAACTGTCCATGTAAGGGTTGGAGTCATTTATGTTAAAAATGCAAAAATTGTAAAAATTGCAAAGTTGCAACATTGCCAAAAAGTGCAACAAAAGTGTAAAAATGAAATCCATTGGTTATGAGGTGGTTGGAGTAGTTATACATGAGTTGGAAATGGTTTATAAAACCATGTTTGGTCGAAATCAAGAAGGTAGATCAGTTTGGAGGGGATTTGACAAAGATTATCCATCAAACCCTCAAACTGTCATGAGGTTTTAAGGAATCTATGGCTGTCATTGATCCATGGAGGATCACATTTGGTGTAATTTTGTATGTAGATGTTATTGAATGATATATTAATGAAATATATTTCAGATGAATCCTTTCTTATGCATTTTTGTGGAGTATTTGGCAAGATATGTTTGTTTTTACAATAATTGTCAAAACCTTGCCAAGGGTTACCCGGTTTTGGGAAAATGATCATAACTTTTGATTTAACTGTTGGATCGGGATGAAATTTGGAGAGAACTTGTTTAAATTAGTAATAAAAATTATGATAGAAGTGATTGTCCTTATAAGAAATATGTAAAATTTTATTGATGACTGTTTGTTACAGTTCATGGTGAAATGCAGACTGGTGATGGCAGCAATAGTCCAGTTGCAACATTTGGTGTGATCACATGAGCAATATTAATGAAGAAAGACTATATGTGTTGGAAAGGTCTCTGAATCTTCTTTCCATTTTTTTTTGTCTTACTTAATTTGGTTATGAATTGAATATTTTGTGATTATTTTGGTGAAAATAGTTTTTAAAGGATGAAACCTTGAACTAGGGTATTCCATGGCAAATAAGAATTTGCTCTCTCATGTTATGGTGAATTTTATGATCTAAAATATTGAATGAAGTTTTTTAGGGATGTAATATAACCTTTTAAATTGATTTGGAGTTGAGAAGAGTGATTGATCTTTTTATATGCACCTCTTGATTCAAGTTTAAAGTCTACCCTTGAATGAAGGTTTTATGGTTTGCGATAGATGCTCTACATCACTGGTCAAGTTTGAAGATCTGATGGCTATGATTGATCATGGGATATGTGATCAAGGAGATTAAGCGGTTGGCAAATTATTTATAAATAAGGAACTGTTGATAAATAATGTATGCGGGCAAGTGTATGCACAGGGATGCTACATAGTGATTACCGAGCACAGAAGCTTGAAGACCTATTTGAATAATAGAGTATAGAGCCCAATAGATGGACAAGATAAGTCCTATGACTAGATTGTATTGAGCAAATAAGAATATGCTTTAGCATTTTAGATGTGAAGTTGCAGATAGATTTTTATTACTGTTATTTTGTGAAGTGACAAAAAATCTCTTAACTGAGTGGACTTAATAGTCTTATTTGTAAAACCCTCTAGCAAGGTGACATTCTGATTGAGTGTTTGAAATCCTTTAACAAGGTCACTTCTAACAAGGTGAAGATCCTAACAGATCTAAGGGAAATCCCTTAACCGGGTCACATCTAGCAATGTGTTTGTAATCTTTAATAGGATTTGCTTTTAACCGAGCATACTCTAGAAGAGTATATTTCTTAGTGGGTCTGAAATCCCACAATGGTTTTTCCCTATTTGGATTTCCACATTAAATATGGTGTTATGAGTGTTATGATGTTTATATGCTTATGAGTTTGCATGTTTAGCAGTTTTGGTTATATTACTGAAGTATATGTTACCGAGTTTGAATCTGTTGTTTTTATGGAAGATTAAGTTTGTATGATTCACCCCCCCTCTCATCCTATTAGCTTGGCATCTGTACTTAACATTAAGTATCATCAAATTGTCTTACCAAAAACTATCTTACCAAAAACTGTGTGCCAAATTATATGTGCTCCCCCTGAGCTGATGTTGTTTTTTGCTAATCATTTTTCTCTGCTAATCATTTTTCTCATTACCACTACTCCCCCTTTGGCATCAATGACAAAGGTTGTAAAAATGTCAACTAAGTGTGGTTTCCAGCTTCATCCCTGTAACCGGTTGGTTACAATCTAAAAAAGGTCTGCCAATACCAGATTCAGACTCTCAGTGAACCGTTCACTGTCCTTTAATGTGACCTCTATCCTCTAAATTATACCGGAGAGGTGTTGCATTTGTTTTTCTAGTGTCTTCTGTCCTTGAACCAATGCCTTAGATATCTCTTTTCTCAAGGAGGTGAGGTAGTCCAATTTTGGACTAAGTGTCCATTTCAAATCTTTTGCCTTTCCTTTTATTCTTTCCTTCTCTTTTTCAAATTTCTGAAGTTCCTCCTGAAAACCTGTTATTTTCTGCGCAAAAATTGATAATGGTTCAGATGAATTAATGAAATTGTCAGCTAATTTATTTATTTCTTCTTGTACCATATTGATCTTCTTGTCTATATCTACTATCAAAAAGTTTGTTTTACATGTATCTCTATACAACTTTTTAAATTCTTGTAGTGTTTTACATAGTGCCGATAAAAGAGTGTCAAATTGTCTCATGCACTTATTTATTTCCTCTTCAAAGAATTTATGTTTTTCTTTCTCAATTTTCTATTTGAATGCTTCCTCATTTATTTGTTCAACTGTCACAATATTGTCAGTATTATACTTGGACAATGTGTCAAGTTGATTTAAAGAATATTTATTATCCACATTACACTTGGGTGCTATCATTTTCAAAATTGGGATTGTATCATCAATAGCTTTGTATGCTTGTACACTGCACTTTGTTATTTTCTTGATTGAATCCAATAGAACTTCTGTCACATTTGTTGGTTTGAATTCTTCCATGGAAGAACCAACAATCTGTATTCCACTGGTGTGAGTAACTTCTTTGCTTGTAGTGACCTCTGGTAGGTCAGTTTGTGTTTGCATTTCTCTAAGCAAAGGTTTGGGTTTCTCTGTTGTTGTCGGTGGCACTGTCTCTGCATGAACCTGTTCCTGTGAGGGAGCCTGTTGCTCTGACTATTTCTCAGTGTTGTCCATTGCCAGTTTTTCTTCTGTACTGCCTATTTCTGGTGGCTCAGTAGATGAATCATTTTGTACATCTATGGTCTTTGCCTTTCCAATGTCTGGGGTCACTGTAATGTTTTCTGTCAGTGGCTTTGTTGCCACATCTAATTTCCCAGTTGATTCTTTATCCACCACAATATTGACTTTCTGAGTGTCAATGTTCATTGTATATAACAGCTCTGAATCAGGATTTGTATCCTCATGTGGTGTGTCCATACTCTCAATAGCCGATTGATTGTCAGTAGTAACTACTGGTGGAGTATCTAAAAGCGGTGGGGATAAGTTGTTTGTTATTTTTATACTAGGTGGTCCACCAACCTTACCTTTTCCCTTATCCTTTTGATATACCTTGATGGGTTTAGGGCTTCTATATTCTTCCTATTTCTCCTTCTCTACAAAGAATATATCCCATGCATCAACTGTTTCTTCTGTTACCTCATTCACTCTACCTACCATCAGTGCTACATGCTGGTGAGCAATTGAAAATACTGACTGGTTAGCCTCAGAGATTAATTGATCTATCTCATTAGGTGAGTTGACAGGATGTACAACAAGTAGTTTTTCAATCTTTATTTTCTTATCAAGCTCAATAATAGCTAGCCTTCTAGCTTCTAGTCTATTATATAGATCTACATGTATTTCATCAACAACTTGCATCAAAAATTTCTTGTAAATATCTAAGTGTAAGATTACACTATTCTCTACTTTCTCCTTGTCATCAACCAATAGTGTGTCATATAAGTTTTTAATGTTTTTCAGCTTTCCATACTCTATTATTTCATTGAGAAGTTTATCAATGAGAGCAATAGTTTGTTGAGTCTTCTTCTTAGGGGTCATCTTCTTTTTCTTTGGAGTCAATTTCTTTGCTGGGGGCCTCACTTCTTGTTGCTTCTATCTTGTTTTTCTAGGAAAAGGTGAGGGTACTGGTGAAGTTTTTCTCTTCCTTTCAACTCTTTGGAATTTAGCCGGTATGTCACTCTCAGAGGAAGTTGCAACCAGTGACAGATGAACTTCTGGTTGAAGTTCTTCCAGTTCACTTTCCTTAATACCGGTTTATCTTAATACATCTTCCTTGATAGCTTTTGCCTACCAGGTTCCTTTTCTAATAGTTGCGTCAACCTTCTTAACCCTTTTTCTTGATTGAATTTGGTTTTCTATTGTTTCAGCACTGCCAAAAACTTTTTCTTCAGGTTCCTTTGGAGCTTCTAGGAGGGATTTTGCATAAGTTTCTATTATGTTGTCATCAGTTTCATACCCCATTTTAGTTACCTAGATGGTTCTAGGAATAACTGCCTCCATCCCAATTTCATCCTTCTTTATTAAAAAATAGATTTCATCCTTATATTTGTCCACAATTGCTTGTGACAATCTGACTCTAGTTTTCATTCGGGCCTTCAATGCCTAAAAATACGCATTTATGTTCTTTTCTCTATTCTCTCCCATGTTGTTCAATAAATCTAACAATTGTTTGCCTATTGGTATATCAAAACCAAAATTTCTAATACCAATACCGAGTACTTGTTTGGTTATGTACATCATCAGACAAACAAGTAGGTTTCCAAATCTGAATGTTCTCTTTTTGTCTTTCTTTATCTTTCTCAAATTATCATTCAGTTCATCTTTAAGCGATTCACACACATCTATTCTTGCATTATCTTTTACCATATCATAGGCACTTTTAATGCATAGTCTAGAGACTAAGTTTAACCAATTTGCATGTGTAGTTTTGTAGCCTAAGATCATACTGATAAATTTGACATTGATATCCGTTACATCATTTACCCTTAGTGATCTCTTGTCAAATGTTGCACCAGTTAGGTCTATCACTGCGTCATTTGAGACTCTTGGTTTTATCAAGTCTGTTACTGGTGGAAGGTAACCCTGTTACCACTTTGATAACTTCCTTAGTAATCTTGTGAATAGAGTTTAACCAAAAGAATTCACCATGAACCCTTCTTAGCACCATTCTTATGATATCCTTAGGAAAATCTAGGATACTAAGAATTCATGTAAAACCTAGGGTTTCTATTATGTTGTGTTCAGTTTTGACATTTCCGGATTCATCACAAATTACAGATTTATACATTTTTTGATTTCATCATCACCCAATTCCTCTATATGACAATGTATATACATTTTAGGGTCTTCAGCATAAACTACTCCTTTAGGGATTTGGGAGAATGCACCTATGTCATCATCTTTCTTAGCAATTTTGGGAACTAGTTTGAAGATGGGTCTAGGGCGCTTAACTACCTCAACAACAGTAGGGTTTGCAATGAATTCAGGAGTAGATGAAGAAGCCATGGTTATAAATACCTTATCTATCTTAAGGAATGATTGCTTGATGAATTGCTTTGCTAAGGGTGCCTTCGCTCGGAAATTTTTGTGCTCTCGAAAGTTTGAATGCTCGGTGAATGAAAATGGAGCCAAAACACTTGCTTTATAATGTCATTATCTCCAACTACCACATTTAATGCTTGTCAGTTAAGTAATGACTTAACTTATCTACCAGTATAGAAGTAATTTCAACTTCTTACCATCAACCGAGGGAATAATAGCATGTTTCTCATTTAGTTACTAAACCCTCAAAGGATTTTCCTTTAGTTAGATGAAGAGTCTCTTGCTGGTGGAGTGTTACTTTGTTTTGCCGGTGGAGGAGTATTCACATCAACATTCTAATCTGACTTTCTAATCCATTGGTTTGAGAATTCTTGCTTTACCTCTTCAACCTTTTCTTTACCTTTCAAACTAGGACCTTTGTTATTTTCCGGTGAGGTCTTGCTTCTACAAAATTTAGCAATGTGTCCAATCTTGTTACAGGCATAACAAGTCACATTGTTTTTCTGAATAGCTTTCCCATATCCTATGTCGGTATGTGTTTTGCATTGGTTAAATAAATGTCCAAATCTTCCACAAACATAACATGTTACATTCATTCTGCAATTTTCTGAATTATGACCAACTTTGTTGCATTTAGAACATTGACTGGTGGGTGTATTAGTGTTATGATAATTTGTAGATCTACACTGATTTTCTCTATGACCATACTTGTTACAGTTAAAACATTTGCCATTAAATTTGTAAGTAGTAGGTTGTCTTATCAGTTTGCTATGATCATGATTGTTTGCAGTATCAGAGCATTCACCAACTTCAAAGCCAAGCCCATTTGTATCACCATTAGGTTTCTGATTCTTTAGCACGTCACCAAGTTCTTCTGAGCTTTTCTTGAATTTTTCTTTGTGATGATTTGTAGTAGTTAGTTCACTTTCCAAGATTCATTTCTGTCTTATGAGTTCAGTTCTGTCATTTTGTGTGTGCATTAAATCTGTCTTCAACATATCATTTTCATGACTAAGTCTTGTGTTCTCATTTCCAGCATCATTTAGTCTTCTAGCCAAGTCTTCTTCATTCTTCTTCCTATCTTCAATTTCTTTACAAAATCTCATAGTCATATCCTGCATCTCATTCTGTGTTGTATTGATCTATTGTCTTAGCTTGTTTACTAGATCATTAAGAGTTTCCTTTTCATCATTCTCATTCTGCATCTTTTCACAAAGTTCTCTTCTCTTATTTCTTGCAATGGTAAGATTTTATTGAAGCACTTGAATAATGTCTTGAGTAGCCTTTAGATCATCTTCAAGTTTGATATTCTTCAACTTTTTTGCATCATAGTTTGAAAGAGTTGTTTCCAATTGTTTTTTCAAGTTTTCCATCTCTACCGGGGTCAAGATCTTCCTCAAGCTCTTAGACTTCTGAAAATAGAGGACTGGACACTGATACCAATTGTTAGGGTTCCCAAAGATACTGAGAGGGGGGGGAGTGAATCAATATCTAACTGGTTTATGAATTTACTTGAATTAAAACATGTAAAGCATGTCAATACAGTGTACCAGTAAATCAAAAGTAATGCAGTAAACAAGAAAAACAATAACCACGTGAAGAGCACACCATAACACAGTAGTTTAACGAGGAAACCCGATGTGGGAAAAACCTCAGTGGGATTTGTGACCCTCAATATTCACTTACTGGCCAATAAGGGAATATTACTGCTACAGTAGGGGCCTGCACATGCAAGAAGGCCAAGTGCCTAGAGCTCACTGCTCAATTAAAAAAGGAAGTCACATTGACTTACAAAAATGGATTATAATAATCCAATGTCTTGTACTGCTTCAAAATAGCATCTGCTATGCCAGATCTAGTACCGGTTTTAGCTCTGCTGCATACATAAACCCTTAACCTAAAATTTGCATATTAGGTCTGCATTATTTCGCCTATTCTTTATTTCCAAATGTTCTATAATGATCTCATACATACATGAGTCATCTTACAACTCACCATGTCGGCTTACAATGATTTTATAATTAATTACAAAATATATTAGAAATAAAATTCTTGTCGGCCTGGGTGTCGGTATCCTTTCTTTCACTGCTAGTGTTTTGTGTGCCGGTGTGGAGTTTGTCATTGCTGGTGCCGATATAATTGTCTTGCCGGTATCATATGATTGCAAGGTTACCTTCAACGACAAAACCTTCAATCACCTACAATTTCTCATTGGAGTGTGCATTTGCCAACAACTTTCCCTTCCAAATCTTTTTCCAAGCAAAACTGCAATGAAACTTCTAGGTTGTGACCATGGAGGCTCACCTCCCAACCTAGGCTTACTAGAAGCCACACCCAAGCTAGGAGAACTAGGATCCAAATGGGATACACACAAGCAATACACAATAAGCAAGAAAACTTCACAACATTCACACTCTCATCCCAAGGCTAAACAACATCACATATGTGACTTTTCAAGTGGGGTGAAGGTGGACTAAGTACCTTGAGGAGAAATCTATAAATAGGAGAACATATTGCCATTGCAAGGCAACCAAGAAACACATCTACAAGTTCCAAACTTGTCCCAACAATTCGTTATGTCCCCAAAGGCATACAAGCCAACAAAACTCCCCTTATGACCCCCATTGCATAAACAAATCACTATGCAACAAGGGTCACAAAAATCCCTTGTGAATCACTCTCTTCCAAAGAGAACCTCTCACTCATAGCTTATCAAACAACCCTTCACCCCAAGGCCACTCTACCCTCCCAAGGGTGAGTTTAGCCTTGAAAACTCCCAAAACATTAATATAAAAACTCAACCAAAAATACATAGGGAAGAACACAACATCTTCCTACACAAATAAAAACAACAATGGAAGAACAAATGCAATATACACTCTTTTCAAAATTAACAACGTACATGAGGTAGTGATTCAACCAACCTTGAATTTGCCAAAATGAGGCAAAGGAAGTTTGTAGGAGAGCTTCCCAAATCCACAACTTCTTTCTTCTCAAGACTTAACCAAAATTTCCTATACCAAAATTCCAAACTTCTCATTATTCTAAGTCTCCGAAGATGGAGAGTGGGTGATTACCATCCTAAGCCTCAAAACCTTCCCTACGAAGGATCCTCTCACTCTTTCCAACCTCTTGGATAGAGTGTGAGCTCAAATTGGTTGGTCTTCCCAAACTCTTACAAGCTTACTAAAATTGGCAACTGAAAAAGGGGAAGAGAAAGTGGGGAAGAGGAACTGACACAAGAAAGGAAGGTTGTCTAACCTAGGTGGAATCCTCCAAAGTTGGATTTCGTCCATCTTGGAAAAATCAATTTTTGAGGTGACTAAACAGTCACATGGGAGTGGTCTCATGCTTAAAATTTCCCCTAACCCATAGGTATACCATATGGACCTTTGGAAAAGCCCCTAAACTAACCCTAGGAGTCAATTTGACCCCTTAGAAACCCATCTGAAGTTTACCTACGGGTCAAACTTGAGTTCACCACTCCAAAGGTTCTCTACCCAAGACTAATCTAGAACCACACTCAAATATTTGAAAAAAAAAATTGGTTGAAACAATTTCCCTCCAAGAGACATGTCATTGTCAACACGCTTTACAACACGTGTCAAGTGACACAATAAAAATATAGTACTTAATGACACATGGCAAATGTCTCTTTTTGGATTAAACAATTTAATAAATACAATTTAACACACATTTAAACATTTACATTTACGAATAAAACACAATACATATGGGGCGTTGTCTTTCCAAATAGACAACCCCTGGCTTCACAAATGCACATAGGTCTAGGCTTGATTCTCCGTATAGTTTCCATGGTCACATGGATTAGTTTTCCTGCACATCTCATTTTACACATTAGTAATTGTCAAATAGCAACATATAAAAAGAATACAATTCAATCACTCTACATACAATTTCCATCATACTAATCAAATTACCATATATCCAATAAAATCCACATAAAGCAATTCACTTAACGATATTATCATAATCCTCATAAATTTCAACCATTCATAAGACATGCATCCATATTTCTAACATGATAACAAAGTTCTACAAATCAAAATAAATGACATACACCATATTAATGTTATCCAATCCTGGGATCATATAAAATTCTATATCCATAATGCATATAAATGAAACATCAATAATAGGTCCAACATGAAAATGACTGAAATTCTAGGATAGGTTGGGGTAGGGCCTTACACCCTCCCCCTCTAGGCATGAACTTCCTCCTAGAGTTCATAAAAAAGATGGGGGTACTAAGATTTGATACATGTTGTATCCTCCCTTGATGTTGTAATCTCGTCATAGAAATCCCACTAGACCCTAACCTGGTCCAGCTCTCGACCTTGAATGGCCAACGTCTGACAAGCCAAAATGCGAATGGGCTCTAGAGCTACCTACCCATCTAACTCCACATGCAAGGCATCCCAATCTAGAATATGAGACTCATCATAAATATACTTCCTTAGAACTGATACATGAAACACATCGTGGATGCATGATAGGCTAGGTGGCAAAGCTAAATGATAAGCCACTGGTCCTATCCTCTCAAGGATCTCAAATGGTCCTACAAAGTGAGGTGCAAGCTTAGAACCCTTTCCGTAATGGATTGGACTCTTATGCGGTTGCACCCTCAAGAAGACTTTGTCCCCAACCAAGAAGCTATGATCTATCCTCTTCACATGTGCATAATTCTTCTATCTATCCTAAGCCTCTCTAAGACGTTGTCTAATCAAATCCACCTATTGCTTCATATCTCAAACTATCTTAGGACTGATAGCTACTCTATCCTTAATGCGGTCCCAACTCAATGATGTTCTACAAGGCCTGTCGTACAAAGACTAAAAGGGTGGCATCCTCAAAGAAGTGTGATGCCCATTGTTATAGGAAAACTCTACCAAGGGAAGGTACTCTTCCCATCTGGTCTGGTGATCCATGACGTACATACAGAGAATATCCTCGAACATCTAGTTAACCCTCTCTGCCTATCCATCTATTTTTGGATGATAGGCTGTGCTGAAATTGAGTTTGGTGCCCATTGCTGCCTGTAACACCTTCCAAAAGGAAAAAGTGAAGAGGGAATCCCTATCAGAAATAATATTGCATGGGACACCATGAAGTCTGACAATGTCTCGCAAGAATACCTGTACCACTGCTGGTGTTGTGAAGGTAGTTCGAACTAGTGAGAAGTGGGCCACTTTGGTCAACTTGTCAACTGTCACCAAGATGGCATCATGGCGATGAGATGACATGGGAAGACCAATGATGAAATCCATGGATATAGTTCCCACTTCCACTCTGGTATATAGCATGGGACTTTTGCAACCCACCTAGATGGTAGTGCTTCACCTTGATTCTCTGACACTCAAGACATCGGGCTACTAACTTAGCAATAAGATGTTGCATACCTAGCCAATGATATAGCTGTCTCAAATCTGCAGGCATCTTCTTAACTCCGGGATGTGCTGCATAAGGATCTCTATGAGCCTCCATCACAATGAACTCTCACAATTTCCCAGAAGAAGGTACATAGATGTGCCCTCTATGGCGTAATAGTCCATTGGACTCTAAATAATAATCAACATACTTTCCCTTCAGGGTGTCTTGAGATCGCATTACCTGACAAACCTATAAATACCACTCATCCTCTAGCAACCACTGCAATATACGATCTCTTGAGTTTTTTCCTATAGACATGGAGTATACCTCATGACGTCTCCTACTCAAGGCATCTGCAACTACGTTTTCTTTCCCCTTGATGTAGTGAACATCAAAATCATACTCACATAAAAACTCCATCCATCTTCTCTGACGAGCATTAAGATTAGGCTGAGTGAATATGTATTGTATGCTCTGATGATTTGAATGAAGCTCAAAATGATGACCAAAAAGGAAGTGTCTACACCTCACAAGTGCATGCACTACTACTGCAAGCTCAAGGTCATGAGTAGGGTAGTTAATCTCGTGAGTCTTAAGTTTT
Source organism: Cryptomeria japonica (assembly GCF_030272615.1). Lineage (NCBI taxonomy): Eukaryota > Viridiplantae > Streptophyta > Pinopsida > Cupressales > Cupressaceae > Cryptomeria > Cryptomeria japonica. The sequence goes on from NC_081407.1 coordinate 591,004,612, forward strand.
CTAGAATCATATGCTATAGCTCTACCATCCTGCATGAGGACTGCTCCTAAACCCTCTACGGAAGCATCTGCACAAACCATGAAGTCAGCTGAGGGACCTAGCACTACAAGGATAGGTGCGCTAGTAAGTGCCCTTTTGAGTTCCTGAAAGACCCTCTCGCACTTTTTTGTCTACTTGAATTTATTTCCCTTCTGCTAAAGAGAAGTAATAGGATGTGCAGCTCTAGAGAACCCCTCAACAAAGCATCGGTAATAACTTGCTAGGCCCATGAAGGTCTTGACTTTGGTCACACTAGTTGGCACTAGCAAATCCATAATAGCTCTGATCTTTAATGGGTTAACACAGATCCCATCACTCGATATAACATGTCCTAGATATTTGACCTCAGATCTAAAGAAAGCACACTTTGACAAACTACTGTATAATTGATTGTCTCTCAAACACTGCAATACATGTCTCAAGTGCTCCTCATGCTCCTTCTGATTCTGAGAATATATCAATATGTCATCGAGGAACACAATCACAAAATGGTCAAGGAAGGTACGGAATACCCCATTCATGAGGCTCATGAATATAGCTGGAGCATTCGTAAGACCAAATGGAACCATGGTGAACTCATAGTGGCCATACCTAGTGCAAAAATAAGTCTTGTGAATATCGCTCTCCACTATTCTCAACTAATGATACCCTAACTTTAGATCTATTTTGGAAAATAATTTGGCACCCTGAAGTTGGTCAAAAAAATCATCAATCTTGGGCAACAGGTATTGGTTCTTGATGGTCACTTTGTTCAACTAATGGTAATCCATACATAACCGAAGGGATCTGTCCTTCTTCTTTACAAAGATGACTGGTGTGCCCCAAGGGGATACACTAGGACAAATGTGACCCTTCTTTAAAAGTTCCTCAAGCTGCATCTTGAGCTCATTAAGCTCATTAGTGGTCATCCTATATGGTGCTCTCAAAACTGGCTCAGCTCCCGGTACAAGGTCTATGTGAAAGTCAATCTCTCTAAGGGGTGACATACTTGGTAGCTCGGAAGGAAACATGTCTGAATATCCTTTAAGGATAGGATGGTCATCAATAGATGGTTCCTTATCATCCTCTTCCTCTCTATCATTGATGGTGATGGCAAATAACTGGCATCCCTTTTACATGCTCCACCTAAGCTGCATTGTGGAAATCATACGAAGTGATACGGGTCTCTGAATCCCAGAGATTACTATGGGAGAACCATGATCATCTTCACACTCGATCTTTTTCTGGTGACAATCCATCTTGGCTCTGTGGGCATATAGCCAATCCATGCCAATTACGATGCCATAAGATCCAAGTGGTGTAACTCAAAGGTCTACTAAGGTGGTTGTACTACCAATCTAAAGCTAGCATCCCCCAACCTTTGATTCCATAGACACTCTAGCCCCTGAAGCTAACTCCACTTCCCAACTGACACCTTGCCTAGTTGCCACTAGCCCGTAATGCTCCACAACCTGTTAGAGTTTCAAGAAGATCCGAAGCAAATATGAACTAACAATTATATGTAGATTTAAATACAAAAGATAAAGAAATAAAACAGGACACAGATAACACAGAGATTTAACATGGTTCACCCAGAATGGGTTACGTCCACCATACACAGCCGTCCAATCTTTCTTATTATCCAGCAAAAATAGTACATCAACCTTATAATGCCTTAAGCATCTCAGTCGCTTATAACATGCGTTTTTAGGGCAACAAACAAAGTCAGCCTTTTTAGGGTTTTATTACAATGAGTGTACAATACTTTGCTGATCAGTCACCACATTTCAACAATCTCCCACTTGGAGACTGATCAGGCTCCACACCGAACAATCTCTCACTTGGAGACTGATACTACATGACACCACTGTACATAAAACATCCGCTGGATAAAACACTAGGACTTGACTAGTATAAATTCCACAATTATCAATCAAGAAGACCAATAGAAACTGATGAAGAAATCAGCTTCTCCTGTGGAACTACCTTTGTGAACATATCGGCAGGATTCTCACTGGTGTGAATCTTCTCAAGCCGTAACTGACCCTCCTCCAAAATAGTCCGGATGAAGTGGTACTTGAGCTGAATGTGGTTTGTCCTTGAATGAAAAGTAGAGTTCTTCGCAAGATGAATGGCACTCTGGCTATCAGTATACAATGGGCTATCCTCTTGTGTCTGACCCAATTCCTTCAGAAAACATTGCAACCAAATCATCTCTTTGCTAGCTTCTGTAGCAGCAACATACTCAGCTTCAGTGGTTGAAAGTGCAACAACCTTTTGCAGCCTAGAAATCCAACTGACTGCAGTTCCCCCTATAGTAAAAACATACCCTATAGTACTCCTCCATGAATCAATATCACCCGCCAGATCAGAGTCAACAAATCCACTTAGAGAAGCATTAGATCCTTTGAAACATAATGCCTTTGTAGTAGTTCCTTTCAAATACCGAAGAATCCATTTCACAACATTCCAATGTTCCATACCCGGATTACTCATAAACCTACTCACAACTCCCACTGCATGTGCAATATCTGGCCTTATGCATACCATTGCATACATCAGACTGCCAACAGCTGATGAATACGGGATGTTAGACATTTTATTAACCTCTTCCTGTGCCTTTGGGCACATCTCCTTAGTCAATTTGAAATGACTAGCCAAAGTTGTACTAACTACTTTTGCATCCTGCATGTTAAATCTTTTCAACACCTTCTTTATATACTCACTTTGGGACATATTCAAGGTTCTATTTTTCCTGTCCCGTGTAATCCACATACCGAGAATTTGCTTAGCTGCACCCAAATCCTTCATAGCAAATGACCTGGCTAATTTCTGTTTAAGATCATTTATATGTTGCATGTTAGACCCAACAACAAGCATGTCATCAACATAAAGCAACAGGATAATATAACTGCCATTATCAAATCTCTTAAAATATACACAATGATCAGAATGACATCTATGATAACTGAGTTCAGCCATGAAACTATCAAATTTTAAATACCATTGTCGGGGTGCTTGCTTTAGGCCATACAGACTTTTCTTCAACCTGCACACCAAGTTCTCCTTACCTTTGACCTCATATCCTTGTGGTTGGAACATGTAAATTTCCTCCTCCAAATCTCCATGGAGAAAAGTTGTTTTGACATCTAATTGTTCAAGATGTAAATCATCTACAGCCACAAGACTAAGTACAGTTCTAATTGAAGTCATTTTTACAATAGGAGAAAATATTTCATCATAATCTATACCCTTTTTCTGTGCAAAACCTTTTACCACAAGTCTAGCCTTATATCTTTTATGACCTCCTTCCTCCTCCTTCAGCCGATAAACCCATTTGTTAGGCAAGGCTCTTTTTTCTGCAGGTAAAGGGACTAAGTCCCAAGTCTTATTTTTCATCAAGGAGTCCATCTCCTCTTTCATGCCTAGCTCCCACTATTGTTTGGCATCTACCTGCATTGCTTCTTCATATTCTTCTAGTTCACCAGAATCCGTTAATAAAATAGAATACAAAGAAGGAGAAAATATTTCAGGGGGTCTACTTGTCCTCGTAGAATGTCTAACACTTGCAGGAGTTTGTGGGACAATCTGTTGTTGCTGAGCATCAGGTACCTGTGGCATTTCATTTTTAGGAATCTCATCCAACACCACATATTCTTGTTTGTCTTGTTCATGCTTCTTTTCCTGCATCTGTTATTTATACATAACCTTCTCATTGAATATAACATCTCTACTTCTAATTATTTTCTTATTTTCAAAATCCCATAACCGATAGCCATATTCATCTATCCCATATCCAATGAAGGTACATTTCTGAGATTTAGCATCAAGCTTGGTTCTGTTTTCTTTATCAACATGGACAAAAGCTTCACAACCAAAAGTTTTTAGAAAAGAATAATTTACCTTTTTACCAGTCCATGCCTCCTCTGGAATACCACCATCCAAAGGGGTTGAAGGTCCTCTATTTATCAAATAGATAGAAGTATGTACAACATCTGCCCAAAAATGTAAGGGCAATCCAGCATGCAATCTCATGCTCCTTACACGTTCCATGATGGTCCTATTCATTCTCTCTGACACACCATTTTCCTGTGGAGTTCTTAGAACTGTCTTCTGCTTTCGAATCCCATTTAAGGAACAGTAATCTTCAAATGCTTTGCTGCAGTACTCATCTCCATTATCCGATCTAAGACACTTCAACTTTTTTTCTGTCTCATTCTCAACCAAAGCTTTCCATTTCTTAAAAGTTTCAAAAACATCTGATTTTTGTTTTAGGAAATATACCCATGTTTTTCTGGTTGAGTCATCAATAAAAATAACATAATAAAAAGAGCCACCAAGAGATGATACCTGAGCCAGTCCCCATACATCTAAATGTACAAGCTCTAACTTCTCACCCTTCTTCTCTTTCCCAACCTTGAGAAATCTAACTCTTTTCTGTTTACCATAAACATAGTTTTCACAGAACTCTAAATCAATCTTCTTTAGTCCTGGCAATAGATTTTTGGAGTGAAGGATTTTCATCCCTTTCTCACTCATGTGCCCAAGCCTATGGTGCCACATTATCAAATCTGTTCTTGCAACATTTATTGTTGTTGTCCCTGTAGTAACTTTATCTGTAGCAGCTAAGGTAGAGTAAGTGTTACCAGTACATAGATATAATGTGCCTACCTTTGCACCTTTAGCTACTACTAATGATCCTTTAGTGACCTTCCACATACTGTCTGAGAAGGTAACTATGCAACCTTCACTACCTAGTTGCCCTGCAGAAATTAAATTTCTTCTTAAATTAGGAACATGTCTTACCTCCTGCAGAAACTAGTCATTACCATTTTGCAACTTGATCTTTATCTTTCCTTTTCCAACAATTTGACAGGGCTCATCATCACCCAAATATACCTGTCCAAAATCACCTTGAACATAATCTAGAAAATATTTTCTATGGGGTGTAGCATGAAATGAAGCCCCAGAATCTATTACCCAGGAATCATTAACATTATCCAAACATAAGATTAAAGCATCTTGTAAAGTATTACTTGCAATATTAGCTTCCTTACTGTCATTTTCATTTTTGTCTCCTTCTTTGTTTTTCTGAGACCAACAGTCTTTCTTTAGATGACCAGGCTTTCCGCAATACCAACAATCTTTCTTTCCTCTAGATTGAGAATGTCCTTTCTTTGACTTCCCTCGTGACTTCTCATTCCCAGGGCCTTTTCCTCTTTCCTTTGATCTTCCTCTATTCTCCACATTCAAAACACTACCTGATGATGTTGGAGTCTCACCTGTGCTTTTCTTTCGCATTTCCTCGCTTAGGATAACACCAACAATATCATCAAATATCAAAGCATTTTTACCAGAGACAGAGTTACTTATAGCCATAACCAAGCTATTCCAACTTTCTGGCAAAGAACATAAAATCAAGAGAGCCCTAACCTCTTCTGCAAAGGTAATTTTTACCAAAGACAATTGACTGGTAATTGTATTAAATTCATTTAAGTGCTCCGCTATAGATCCTCCCTCACTCATTTTCAAATTAAACAAACGCTTCATAAGAAATACCTTATTCAAAGCCGAGGGTTTCTCATACAGCTTAGCCAATGTTGCCATCAAATCTACAGTTGTTTTTGCTTCTGTTATATTGAATGCTACAGATGACACAAGGCACAATCGAATGGATCCCAGTGCCTTTCTATCTAAAATGTCTCACTCTTCATCTGATATTGTGGTCGGTTTCTTTGCCTTTCCTTCTAATGGCCGCCACAAATCCTTTTGATACAGGTAATCCTCCATCTGCATTTTCCATAACTGATAATTTTGGCCGTTAAACTTTTCGACCTTGAATTTGGAATCCTCCATTGCTCCCACTCAAATCTGAAAATCCTACCAATTTACAGAAAACCTCGCTCTGATACCAATTGTTAGGGTTTCAAGCAGATCCAAAACAAATATGAACTAACAATTATATGTAGATTTAAATACAAAAGATAAAGAAATAAAACAGGACACAGATAACACAGAGATTTAACGTGGTTCACCCAGAATGGGTTACGTCCACCATACACAGCCGTCCAATCTTTCTTATTATCCAGCAAAAATAGTACATCAACCTTACAATGCCTTAAGCATCCTAGTCGCTTATAATATGTGTTTTTAGGGCAACAAACAAAGTCAGACTTTTTAGGGTTTTATTACAATGTCGGTTTTCATCAACAAAAAAATGGCAAATTTTTTTTTCTCGGGGGCTACCACCCCCAAACCCCCGCTTTTCTCGGGGGCTATCGCCCCCGAACCCCTGCCCAGGGCCCGGCCTGGCCCTGGACCCTGGCGAGGATACGTGCTGAGTGTACAATACTTTGCTGATCAGTCGCCACATTTCAACAAACCAATGGAGATATAAAGGAATCTATAGCTCCTGAACCAAACAAGTTAGAAACACTACTACCTCTAATCATACCTGTGGCCTCAATAACTGTGGCCTGATGGTCTTTTTGGGAGTTGTCAACCACTACAAACTCTATGGGACTTGCCCATATCCCCAACTGTAGGTTCCAATGTTGCCATCTGTCGACTACCTGTCATCTGACCCTAAGGACACTCTCTCACCATGTGCCCCATGGCTCCACAAGTGAAACAAGCACCACTTGCCTGTAACTGAACACCCTGTGGCCTAGAGTATGCCTCCCTGCCTGTTCTACTCAGACCACTTTACCCACCCCTGGAGGAATGCTGAGTCCACGCTGGAGGTGTGTAAGGAACCTGGGGTCACTGATCTCGTCTAGGACCCTATGTCTACCACTGCTTGGGCTTAAAGCCCTGTTGACTCTGTAGAGGCCTCTGCATTTGATTTTGCTATGGCTGTTGTGAAGGAGGGGGTTTGAAGGACCCTGATGGATGTCTACCATTACCCTTCCATTGGGGTTTCTGAAACCCATAAGTCTGAGGTATAGGGTTTCAGTTCTGGAACCGATCCCGCATGTCTTGAGGCCTACACTGAATCTCCTTTTCTATCAAGGCCTTCTCAATGGAAACCCGGAGGCTTCTTGGAGCTTCCATCCTCACTGGTCCTTCTATTCCGGCATTCAATCCCCTGATAAATCAGTTGACGAGAAGCTTCTCGTCCTTCAGGTAGCCTACATAAGGTAAGAGCTTAAAGAACTTTCTCTCATATTGGGTCACTGAGAGACCCTTCTGCTGAAGGTCATGGAACTCATCTATCCTACGCTACCTGAAGTGCTCTGCCAAGTATCTATCTCTGAATCTCTCTGTAAAGACCTCCGAAGTGAGGGTGTCTGCAACTATACCACACTTGTACTCCTCCTGCCTCCACCATGTGGAAGTCATTCCTCTCAAAAGGTGAACCATGACCAGTTCCTTCAGATTGCTCTCATAGGGATGCAATGCAAAGCACCTATCTAGACTCAAAAGACAAGCCTCAACTTCTACCCCATCAGTAGACCCTCCAAAAGATGGTGGCTGCAGGCGCAAAACCTCTCTGATCTGATCCCCAGGATCACAACGTGCTCTCTTAAAAAGTACTGGTCTTGCTACTAGAGGTAGTCTAGGTAGATGAACCGACTCATGCTCATGCTCAACCTATCCTTCTATGGGATTAGGAGGTGGACTCCTACTTCGCTCCCTAACTGCTGATCTATGACTCTTAGAATTCTGGTTTTCTGCCTAAAGATCTGCTGGGAGCCTATCCTGAACTATCCCTATCAGGTTTTGAAGTGCAACCAAGATATCTCAGTTCGGGTCAATTGGTTGTTCGGGAGGAGCCTCTAGGTTCCTTTCCATAACTGATTCCTCCCTAACGACTTCTTCACATGCTATGCGTGCACATCTAGGACCCCTACCGTGCTTACGAGCTTGTTGCATAGTCAGAGGCATCCTTGTGAGAAAATAAAATAAAATGAAGTAAATAAATAATTTTGGAGAAAATTTAAATAATTAAATAATTAAAGTGAAACGTAATGGAGAAAGGTTCCTAGTATTGGAAACCTTGCTTTGTTACCAAAATGTAATGCCCAAACTTTTGGGCAAAAAATGAAACAACAATTTTTTTTTAAAACATCCTAATAATACTAAATGCGCTACAATAAAGATGGAACAATTAAGTTTTCTCTTAACTAAAGGTTAACTCAGGAAATAAAAGAGTGCTTTACTAAAGTTGATTTAATTAACATAACCATACATGCGATAACAATTTAATGCAGAAATAATTCTCCAAAAAGTGTCATTACCACTTTATTTATTAATAAATTAATTTAGCCAAATAATCCTTAATTTATTGGCCAAGAGATATTAATTATTTCAAATAATATTTAATTGCTTCTTGGAATAATTAAAATAAGGTTAACGCTTAGATTATTGAATTTAAATATTCATTTGAGCAAATGTAAATAATGCGATTAGATTTGACTATAAAGTTAACTAAAACAATTATAACAATTCCCTAATACTTCATTTCCTGAAATGTCAAATTTGATTCCCTACAATTATTAAATAACAAATATTTAATGTTGGGGCAAAATAACCCCTATAAGCTAAAAATTAACAATTTATCTTTAAAAACCTCCAATAAAGAAGTTTACAAAAGAATTTTAACTTAACAACTATATAAATATATATATGTGATTCTATCTATAAACACAAAAATAATTGCCAAAACAAATGTTACATTAGAACTAAATACCCCTTTTAAAATAAAATAAATATCAACATTAACTAAAACACAAATGAGGTTACCCTTTTCAAATTTGAAAAAGGGATTCCCCCTTTTTTATTTACTTTAATATTATAATCCTTATGAAACCTAACTAGGGTTTCATTTTAAAAGATCTATTAACATACCTCTTTTTATTTCATCTTTATATTTTCATTTTACCCTAACCCGAAATTCAGGTTAGGGTTTAATAACTCAACACACATTTTAATTTTGAGATGGGCTTGTGTGTGTGTGTGTACAGGTGTAAGAGAATGGCAGACGAAGGGCGAAGAGGTCGCAAGGAGGCGGTGACATACTTTAATGGCGGTGGCGGCCACTGTGGTGGCCACCCGCAGTGGCGACCGAGGCCACCACTAGGGGTCACGGCCCAAACCAGTGTCGCAGCGTCCCTGTGGAACACGACACGTAGAGGCGGCCGAGGCCATCCCTACGGGTCGCCCCTATGGGTCTCAGCCCACAGTGGCACCATGGGCACCCCTGTGGGTCTCGGCCCGTAGTGGCAATCGAGACCGCCCCTGTGGATCCACAGAGCGCCCCGAGCCGCCCCAAAGCAGTTCGCATGGAGCTTCGGCTCCAGGGTGCTGGGAATGGTTTTCTCCCTTTTTTTTTAACATTTTTAATATATATATATATACACACACTTTAAATTGTTGAAAATGAACTATGTTGCAAATGATTTATATATATATATATAATGTATTTTTAAATATAAAGGCATTTAAAATTTAATCTCTTTTTTTTTAATAACTTAGCAACATATATTTACTCAAGTATATGAATATTAAGATATTTTCTTACGTCTAAGTCTATTTATTCCAAACCATTAAAGGAGGTTATTTTAAAATAATAGATTAGGGTAAATTTATTTTTTTCTCTTTTCAAAGACATATAGTTAACATTTGAGTTAAATAACTATAACTAGATTTATTTACTACATTTACAAAATGGAAAAATTAGTAGAAATTAATTTATTACAGCTCCAACTAATATTGTCTAAAATTATTTAATCCATAGACAACATGATGTGATGCAATACTAACATACACTATTACACTCTTAAATATCTATCTACATTATTTTGTATTATGAACAATAGATAGATATAAATGTTTATTCTCTTTTACTAACATCTACACTTTAACATTTAATTTATTTCCTCTCTTTTACAATAGCTATAAGGAAAAAATAATTTTCATTTCAAGAAATACTAATAAAGAATATCTCAATATCTATTGAAATATAACTTCAAATTTTTTTTTTTCTTTGCAAGATCAAAATCTAATAAAAAGAATACATCTTGTTTCATGATAAAACATAGTCTAATAAATACATTTAATACATCATGGTAAACTTTTACAAATAGGTAGATACCAAACTTAGCCTCTCATTTCTACTAAATGAGGGCTTCCCAAATACATATATTTTTGCAACTACATACAAAAGACATATTATCATCTCCAAGATTTCCCTTCCAAATCTTTTTCCAAGCAAACTTGCCATGAAACTTTTAGGTTGTGACCATGGAGGCTCACCTCCCAACCTAGGCTTACTAGAAGCCATCCCTGAGCTACGAGAACCAAGACCCAAACGGGATACACAAAAGCAATACACAATAAGAAAGAAAACTTCACAACATTCACACTCCCATCCCAAGGCTAAACAACATCACATATGTGACTTTTCAAGTGGGGTGAAGGTGGACTAAGTACCCCGGGGAGAAATTTGCAAATAGGAGAACATATTGCCATTGCAAGGCAACCAAGAAACATGTCCACAAGTTCCAAACTTGTCCCAACAATTCTTTATGTCCCCAAGGCATACAAGCCAACAAAACTCCCCTTATGACCCCCATTGCATAAACAAATCACTATGCAGCAAGGGTCACAAAAATCCCTTGTGAATCACTCTCTTCCAAAGAGAGCCTCTCACTCATAGGCTGTCAAACAACCCTTCACCCCAAGGCCACTCTACCCTCCCAAGGGTGAGTTTGGCCTTGAAAACTCCCAAAACATTAATATAAAAACTCAACCAAAAATACATAGGAAAGAACATGACATCTTCCTACACAAGTAAAAACAACAATGGAAGAACAAATGCAACATACAATCTTTTCAAATTTAACAACATACATGAGGTAGTGATTCAACCAACCTTGAATCTATCAAAAGGATGCAAAGGAATTTTGTAGGAGAGCTGCCCAAATCTACAACTTCTTCCTTCTCAAGACTTAACCAAAATTTCCTATACAAAAATTCCAAACTTCTCAAGATTCTAATTCTGCAAAGATGGAGAGTGGATGATTACCATCCTAAGCCTCAAACCCTTCCCTAAGAAGGCTCCTCTCACTCTTTCTAACGTCTTGGATATAGTGTGAGGTCACATTGGTTGGTCTTCCCAACCTCTTACAGGCTTACTAAAATTGGCAACTGAAAAAGGAGAAGAGAAAGTGGGGAAGAGGAACTGATATGAGAAAGGAAGGTTGTCTAACCTAGGTGGAATCCTCCAAAGTTGGATTTCGTCCATCTTGAAAAAATCAATTTTTGAGGTGACTCAACAGTCGCATGGGAGTGGTCTCATGCTTAAAATTGCCCCTAAACCATAGGTATACCATATGGACCTTTTGAAAAGCCCATAAACTAACCCTAGGAGTCTATTTGACCCCTTAGAAACCCACCTGAAGTTTACCTACGGGTCAAAATTGAGTTGACCACTCTATAGGCTCTGTACCCAAGACTAATCTAGGACCACACTCAAATATTTGAAAAAAGCATTGGTTGAAACAATTTCCCTCCAAGAGACATGTCATTGTCAACACACTTTACAACACGTGTCAAGTGACACAATAAAAATACATTACTTAATTACAGATGGCAAATGGCTCTTTTTGGATTAAACAATTTAGTAAATACAATTTAACACACATTCAAACATTTATGTTTATGAATAAAACACAATACATATGGGGCATTGTCTTTCCGAATAGACAACCCCTGGCTTCACAAACGCACATAGGCCTAGGCTTGATTCTCCGTATAGTTTCCATGGTCACATGGATTAGTTTTCCTGCACATCTCATTTTACACATTAGTAATTCCCAAATAACCACATATAAATTTAAAATATAAAAATAATACAATTCAATCACTCTGCATACAATTTCCATCATACTAATCAAATTACCATATATCCAATAAAATCCACATGAAGCAATTCACTTAATGAAATTATCATAATCCTCAGAAGTTTCAATCATTCATAAGACATGCATCCATAATTCTAACATCAGAATAAAGTTCTACAAATCAAAATAAATGACATACACCATATCAATGTTATCCAATCCTGGGATCATATAAAATTCTATATCTATAATGCATAGAAATGAAGCATCAATAATAGGTCCAAGATGAAAATAACTGAAATGCTTGGACAGGTCGGGGTAGGGCCTCACATTCTACACAGTGTCCTAGTATATTAGCCTTGAGACACATTTTTCATGATGAGGACATCCTTACGTGGGCTATCAATTGGGATGATATGATGGTCAGGTACAATGAGTAGTTTCCCTTGATATGTGTCTTGGCAGGATTTATTGGTTGCTTCATGATGCCGGACAGAGGACAACAGGGTTTCTTATGTGGGTGGGCTAGGATGCTGGAGAGACTTTTGGATCATTCTGATAGATTAGGATGGGGTTATTGTCTATTATCCAACATGTATCGTGAGATTCATGAGGTTGGATACAGGGAGGGGAACAACATGGTAGTAGGTGTCCTAGTTTTATAGATATGGGCCTGGGAGCATATCCCAGTATGCATACCTATTATGGATGATGCTAGAGATCCACAAAAGCCGATTGTTTACAGATATTCTGGATACGTTACTCATCTCATCCTCATCTAGGAAAGACAAAGTACTGGAGATGACAACTAGATGACCTTATTATTGTTGTATGGAGACTGTACAAGGGTCTTGATCTTAGGGATGACTGGAGACCTATGCAGAGAGATATGTTCATGACTCATCCTCTTATCAATAGATCTGTGATAGTCATTGAGCAATTTTTTGTATCTCAGGTCATGAGGCAGTATGGTAGGCCTTAGGGGATTTCACAAGAGTTTACTGCGCATGCTTGTTATGTAGATGAGGAGAGATGAGGATGGGCCCCTAGGTTGTCATACGCATTGAGTATGCAGGCACTGGCAGGGTTACAACAACTTTGGTAGGACTACTTGGATGACATTACAGATGTGGGGGTATGGCCCCAGTACAGGGATTGGTTCCAGTAGCACCTGTTCCCTAGGTTTACGGATCCAACTAAGAAGGTGTCTCTCATAGAGGAGATTGAGGATGATGCCCCTATATAGGCATAGGGACAGGGGCAGCGATAGGGACAAAGAGAAGAGGCTCCTAGGCGGGCAGGTGGTGATCCTAGTGCGAGCAACAACAGGATACCAGCTGGGGGGAGATAGAGGCAGAGAGGAGAGGGAAGATCCCTTGGAGCTATTGGTGTGGGGGTTAGTTGTGCTAGGATGACAGAGGGTAGAGGAGAGGAGGAGCAAGCAACTCCTAGATAGGTGCAGCAGCAGAGGGATGAGCAGGGTGGAGCAGGAGGTGGAGATGGAGGCAGAGATGGAGGCATAGAGCCTATGAGGGAGCAAGGGGCAGTTGATGCAGCACGGTCGAAGAGGGTGAGATTAGCAGGTCTGCAATCACAGTTGATAGTGGCTCAGACACAGCTTGTAGATCAGGACTGATAGCTAGCGGAGGTTAGGACAGAGCGAGATACTCTCTAGTGAGATGTTTTGCATTAGACCAGTTGAGCAACCTATTACATTGTGGCATATAGCATAGCAGTTCCTGTAGCGCAGCAGGTTGTTCCATATTCTCAGTATATGGCTTGATCTGAGGGAGCACGGGCACCTAGGCAAGATCCTAGTCAGCACGGTTCACCTCCTCCATCACTTGACAATGAGGGAGAGGTAGAGAGCTATATTTTTATAGCTCTTAGATTTTGTTAGATACCCCAGTTTTTGTAGCCCATATGATTCTTGCTCTGATGGGAGATTGTATATGACTGTTATATCACATGTACCCCGAGATATTTATCATTATATATACAAGATCTTGATTGGATTTCATTGTACTTGTGTGGATTGATTTATGAGATGTTTTTCTATATGATTTATTCTATATGTATGCATATTTGTTTAGTATGGATGTATGTAATATAAATGAATATGAATGTTTATTTTTGTTTCTTTCCATATGCAAATAAAGGGTGAAAATGAGTAACTAGTAATGCAATTTTTTTATTTTTCTCTATGAAATAATATGAATGCAAATGAGCATATTATATGTATGGATCTATATAAGATGCTTATGTATGGAGCTAACATCTCAATACACAAGTACTTGATCAAAGACATGATGAAGAAGAAACCACTTAGCTAAGAAATGATGATACTTCAGACTCTCATTCAAAAGATAAAGAGATCATTGTTATCATGCATAAATCACTCGAAATGCACAAAATGCAGAATGAATGCAACCTAAACCTAGTCACTAGATTTGAATTGCTTAATTTTCATCACTGAGCATTTACAAACATAGCAGGCAGATTAGAGTTCCTTTCTATATATGTACAATATTTAATTATCTTGTCTGCAATGACCCTTTTTTTTCGTTCATATCCTTGGATAGATTACACATGCATCTAGATTGCACAATAAAGAAATTCCCTCAAAATAGATAGATAAATGATGCCAACCTCCATGTAGCATATAAACAAGCAGAGTCAACGTATGTGTGGCGATTTCACCTTGATGTGAAGTCACTTATCATAGACACCCAGCTGATTAGATGTTTCTAGATCATCAGAATCATTCCTACAAGAAGAAAAACAAAGAAAATATTATGTCCCCAATCCTTGCTCCTCTTAGTCAAGATAGACTTCCTCGAGTTACTTAGAGGGATAATAATCGAAAACCAATATAAAAGACAACACACAAATAAAATTTCATGCATATCTCAAACTATTTAGTGATCGTTTTTAGTAATGTTGTATTGCTTGTTTACTCAGTGATAAAAATCTTCAGTAGTTAGGAGACAGGTGTCTGACTCAGAGTGGATGACCAGGTTTCACTGATGGAAAGTTGACTTGGTTGATACTACTTAGGACATGTAAAATGCTCAGTCGATTACCCTAAGACTAGGACATTGATCAGTTTCAAGCCATGAGGGTTCTAAAGAACCAGGATGTCACAAAAGCGACTAAAATATATGTACAAGAGATAGCAAAGATTCATGAAAGTGGAAATGCTAACATTGTGTTGATAGATGGAGTGCTTGAGTATAAGAGGTGCATATTGCTAGGTTTTCACTTGCTTGGCAAAGTTTTTTTTTTTGACATTTTCTAATTTTTAGGTTTTTTTCAAGACTTTTTCAGCTATACAGGTTGCTAGAGCAAAGAATGCTAAGTGAAGAAATTCTTCAAGTGGATAGTGTTGATCTGTTCACAGAGCTATTCTCCTTCCGATGTTGAGAGCTGATAGGCACCAGAGCCAAAGACTGCAGTAACGATGTAGGGACCCAACCAGTTGGGTTCAAACTTCCCTTTGTTGTCTCAAAACTATTGATTTTTAGGATTTTCACTCTGAACAAGGTCACCAACTTGAAATTCTCATTGTCAAACCTTCTTGTTATATCCTTTAGACATTCTATTTTGATATGCTTTTAGATGATCAAATGCCACTTGTCAACATTCATCCAGCAACTCGAGTTCTTGCAATCTAGATATTTTGTAGTCTTCATCAGTAACGAGACCTTGCAAAGAAACTCTTAGAGATGGCATTTCCACTTCAATAGGTAATATTGCTTCGGATCCATACACCAAAGAAAAAGGTGTAGCCCTAGTAGATGTTTAGATACTCATTCTATAAGCCCATAATGCAGGATTGAGCTCTAGATGCCAATCCTTCCTAGATTTGCTTACTATTCTATGTAAGATAGTCAACAATTTTTTTTTAGATGCCTCAGCTTGTCCATTACCTTGAGGGTAATATATGGATGACCAGTGCTATTTGATTCTATATTTTTCACAGAGTTTGTCTAGATCTTTATTCTTGAATTTTACTCCATTGTCAGTCACGATAGACGAAGGTATCCCATACCTACAAATGATATGGTTTAGGATGAACAGAGCTACTTGTTTACTAGTTGCTTTGATGAGCGGAACCGCTTCTACCAACTTAGCAAAGTACTCAGTGGTAGTTATGATAAACTTGTGTCCATTAGATGATGCAGGAAATATTTGGCCAATGAGATCAAATGCCCATTGTTGAAAAGGCCAATGTGTAATGAAGGATATGAGATCCCTAGTTGGAGCATATATGAGATTCCCATGTAACTAACACTTCTCACAAGTTTTAGAAAACTTTATAGCATCTTTCTCCATGTCTGGCTAGTAGTAGCTAGCCCTTAGTTGATTCCGAGTTAAAGTTAGACCATTCAAATGAGATCCACAAATACCTTCATGGACTTCTGATAATGCACGTTGGGACTCTTAAGCTTCTAGACACCTAAGCAAAGTACCATCCAAACCTCTCCTAAATAGATCATTAGCGATGATGACGTACCATGAAGCATTTCAGATTATGTTCCTTTTCTCATTACAGGTAAGATTTTTTAGGGATAATTTGGTCACGCAGATAAGAGTAAATGTGGCTGTAGTGAGATGAGTCATGTCCAATAATAGAATAGACCATTTGGGATTCAGGAGAATCATAGGCAGGGTAATGTAACTCTTCCACTAGGAATTCAAAATGAAAATTATATTCTTGTAACTCTGGTATGGATGCCAAGGTGACCATAGAATCTGCTGCTCTGTTTGCAAACCTGGGAATCTACTAGAATGATACAAAAGTAAAATATTTCTTGAGATCATCAACCAGTCTCTTATAAGGCATCAGTTTCTCATCTCGAGTCTCATATGTATCATTGATTTGATTGATGATTAGTTAAGAATCTCCATAGATGTGTAACTCCAGAACCTTCCATTCAATGGCCAGCTTGATCCCATTTACCAAAGCTTCATACTCTGCAATGTTGTTTGTGCAAGGGAAAAGAATCTTGTAAGCCTTCGGGATTGAATATTTTTGAGGCATAATAAAAAGTATTCTAGCACTGGAACCATGTTGAGTAAAAGATCCATCAAAGAACATCTTCCATGATCGTTGAGTAGGGTGCATGATTGATTCATTGGGAAATTCTATATGCAGAGGTTGAGTGTCTTCAAGTGGAGCTTCAATGAGTTGGTCTGCAATTACCTATCCTTTGATGGCTTTGCATTTTATGTATTCAATATCAAACTCTGTAAGAACCATAATCCATTTTGCCAATCTTTCGGTAAGTGTTGCTTTGTTGAGAAGATATTTGAGCAGATCAATCTTAGCGACTAACTTGATTGAATGTACCAACATGTAGTATCTCAATTTTTGTGATGCAAAGACCAATGCCAAGCATGCTTTTTCTATTATAGTGTAGTTCATTTCATAAGACACCAAGGTTCTACTGATGTAATATATAGCTCACTCCTTTTTATTATCATCTTGTTGTGCCAGAAGTGCCCCTAGTGATGAATCAGTTGCTAATATGTATATAATCAATGGTTTACCTTGAATTGGTAGCATCAGTATTAGTGGATTAGAAAGGTATTCTTTGATTTGATGAAGGTGTTGTTCACATTCTTGATCCCAGTTGTATGTTACTCCTTTCCTTAATACTTTTGTGAAGGGTTGAGATTTATCTGCTAGATGAGAAACAAAGTGTCTGATTGACTGGAGACGTCCTTGTAAACTTCTCATTTGGCTGATATTATTTGGAGGTGGCATTTCCATTATAGATTGGACCTTCTTAGGATCAACCTCAATTCCTTTCTTTGAAATGATATAGCCAAGTAATTTCCCTGATGTCACTCTGAATGCACACTTTTTTGGATTTAGCCGGAGTTTGAATTTTTCCATTCTATCTAGTATGAGACCTAGGTCTTGAATATGGGTGGATCTCTTCATAGTCTTTACTAAGGTGTCATCAACATAGTCTTCCATATTTTTATGCATCATGTCATGAAAGATAGTTGTTACTTCTCTTTGGTAAGTTGCTCCTGCATTCTCTAGCCCAAATGGCATGACGTTCCAATAAAAAGTTCCCCAAGCACAAGTGAAAGTTGTCTTTTCTTGATCTTCAAGAGCTATTTTGATCTAATTATAACCAAAAAATCCATCCATTAGTGAGTACATCTCATACCCAATAGTCGTATCTACTATTATATCAATGTTTGGTAATGGAAAATCATCCTTCAGACAAGCTTTGTTGAGATCTCTAAAATCTATGTAAGCCCTAATAGATTTGTCTACCTTTGATATAGGTACTATATTTGATATCCATTCAGGATAGTCTATAGCTCTAATAAATCCATCTTTTAGCAATTTTTTTAGCTCGACCTTGACTAACAGTGCCACATGAGGGTGCATCTTGCAAAGTTTTTGCTTGACTGGTTTAACTCTTGGTGTAATAGAAAGATGGTGCATGATGAGATCAAGATTCAGGCTTGTCATATCAGAGTACGCCCATGCAAAATTGATCTTCTTTTCTAGAAAAGAGATTAGTGAAATCTTTCAACTCTTCTGCTGATAGTGATTCAACTAAGTGAATGATATGTGGTGTCTCTTGACTCCCAATGTTTACTGGCTGAGTTGGCTCAATCAATATAGAAGACCTTTCATGGAAGTGACTTGGCATTATATCAAATATCTCACCTTTAGGCACCTCAAAGAGGTTTTCACCCTTAAGGACGTCCTTTATTTTTTCTTTTTTAAATTCTGACACCGCCACAATGTAGTTTTCGCCATCAGATATTTTATTTTTACTTTTATGATTTTTGTGACTAAGATACTTGATGTTTGTTTCAATCATGTTCTCACTTTGTTCATTGGTGGAAGAGTCCATGGGTTCAACTGCATTAAGGTAGTAGGATAACGTGTAGTCATTGGTAAAAGCAAGTACATTCATAGTTTGGTCTTGTAGACTACAATCTATTAGTTCAAGATGTACCAAGGATAGAGTTTGGACAGGTTCGAGGGAGTTCACGGTATTGTCATCATAATTGTGAATCAAAAAGTTGAGTTCCAGAAGGCTACCTTGCGTAAATGTCTTGAGACCAAGAAGAGTCAGAGCATGATTATTAAAGTGTATGTTGATATTTAGTTGACCTAATCTAATAGACCTACTTGTAGCATCATTTTATATGCCAGACTAGACTAGATATTATGGTTCGACAATAATAAGATCAGTAGATAGATTCCCATTATTTACATCAGAGGATTCAGAGTTTGATGTTGAGTAGATATTGTCATAAATAGGACTATTGTCAGAGTCATCAGAGTCATCGGATGAAGTTTCTGACTCTTCTTCAAGTGATTGAGTGAATGTATGTATAGTATCAACACCTATATCTTTAATGTTGCAAGTTCCTTCATGGTTTGGTTCATTTATCATTTGTATCTGACATACCTATTGACATAACCTTGATGATTCAGTGAACATTTGTCATCTACTCTATTCAACTTCCTTTGGACTAATGACTAGTTCTATTTCTATAGCTTCCAATTCTTCTTGTGTAATTGCATACCTGACATGTTCTGTCTTTTTGGATGTAGGCATAGTAGGTGAAGAATTTTCTTGTGTCCTTCCTACTTTTCTCTTTTGTTCATAGTCTTCTTGTCTTTTTAGTCTGATTTCTTCTATATCTATTTGTAGCTTTAAGCGTATCATTTCTTGAGTTTCATCTGTGATATCACTGGACTCTTCTAGAGTTTTTGTAATAGTTGTATCTGAGAAGTAATCTAGACCCCATTCATACTCATTTGAATCAGTCTTTGAATCTTCTACTTGTTGCCTACTAGTGTATGTGACTAGAATTTTCAGTGGTGCAAACAATTCTCTGATTCTTTCTACCTCTCCTTTCATATATTTTGGGACTTCTACTTCTTATTGTCTTGTAGATGATACCATCAGAATTTGAGTACCAGTTATTTCTTCTCTCTTGATTACTAGCTCTTCTTGTTCTTTTTCACACTCTTCTTGAGTTTGTTGAGTGTTTACTTCCTGTGATATTGAAGGCAGAATCCTTTTCCTCCACTTATAATTAGAAGCATGTTTTTGGTCTAATGTCTTTTTTGGATTGTATCCTAGTCTAGCTTTATCATTTGTAGACTTTGTTTGCAGTTGAATAGGTTCAATAATACCCTCTCAATTTTTTCCCAAGGGACTGGTACCTAAGTATCCAATGCGTTGAATCATTTTGTAGCCTAGACCATATTGTGTTGAGGAAATCTCACAATGTCGTACTTCCTTTTTTTCACTATCTTTCTTAAAAAGCCATTTAAGAACAACATCCTCTTCTATTTCATCTACAAGGGAAGTAGAGGACTGTACAAAAAGATCTTCATATATGACATGTGGAGTTAAAGTCTATGTCCTCATAGCTTCTGAAGGTTTGCCTAACTATTTTAGTGATGGAGGGAGAGAGATTAATGAAAGTACTGGTTCTATCTTGTAGCCATCCATGCTAGTATTTGTAATTCTCAATTTCTTTTCTAAGTCCTTCATCAGGGCTTCTAAACTTTCATCTATAGAGGGTGCTCTATTTTGAGGCACAAAGGTATCATCACCTTTTGTCAATGCACCATAGGGGTATTTTGTATCAGCAAGAATACTGACTTCAACTCTGTTATAAGGAAATTTTGAGCATTGATGGTATGTAGATGGAACTGCCTTCATTTCATGAATCCACAACTTGCCGAGCAAGATATTGTATGACAGAGGAAGATCAAGTACCTAGGAAATGACATATCTTTCTATAGGTCCCACCCCGATTGGTAATAATACCAGACCTTTAGAGGTCCTTTCTTCTTCATCATAGTTGTGTAAGCAAACTATAGGTACAAATATTCAACCCTACACCTCCATCTATCAAAACATGTTTAACTCATTGTTTATGGATCATAGCTTCAATGTACAGTGGTTGGTTATGTGGATGATTTAGCAAGTTGCCATCTTCTTTAGAGAAGGTTTAGATAGTGAGGTGAAGTCAGATGACCCACCATAGATTGAAACTGATCAATATCTAAATCTTTTGGAACATTAGTGGTGAACAAGGCCTTGTCCAAGATCTCTTTGTGAGTAGAAGAGATTTTTAGTAATTCAAAGATGGAGATTTGAGCATTTGTTCTTTTCAACTGTTCAACAATTCTATATCCAGGGGATGATCATGAAGCTGGTTGTTTAAATTTAGCAAATGTTGTATCTATTTGTTTGTTTGATGAGGTTGGTAGGTTTGACGTCATTTGAGAAGGAGTTGAAGAACTAGCCCCTTGGAGAGTGACTTTTTTTTGACAATGGGTCATAGCATTTACATGTTGTGATTCATGTTGTTTGTCTTTGACTATAATCACATTGCAATATTCAAGTGGGGAAGACTCGATCATGTTGATCACATTGTCATTGCTGGTGTAAGTGTAATTGACTTTCGAGCCTCCTTTTGATTTTGATGAATCAACTTGTTCATAAACAAGTAAGGGATCTTTAAATTCTTTGTGATCAGCTTTTGTCAGGTGAATCCCAACAACAATTTTACCAGCCGGGTGAACTCACAAAGTTGGTTCCCACTTTTTGGTACATCCTGATTTTTGCTGAAATCATACATTTTTTGGAAAATATAATTATTTAAGCTTTAAGAGGTCCCATTTGAAGTAATTAATTGAAGAGAGTTAGATCAAAGGCTCTTAGATCAAAATTTCTTGGATAGAACCTCTCTACTTCTAAATCATACTTGCAATGGAGTCTCCTTTGCATCTATCAAATGCTGATAAAAAACCAATTTTACATTAGCTTTTGAGGGGTCAGATGAATTCATTTAGAAGTTTTGTTTTCTTAAGGATTTAGTCCTTATTATGAGCTTTCCAAATAGTATAATTTTTAATATATTTAAGTTTATTAATATATTTTTATTTTATTTTTTATGAATGTAGGTTTTTCACTGAACATGAACTTCTTTGTTCAATGCATTGGGAAAAATAGCAAACTAATTCAAAAAAATTCTGAAAAATATCTATGCCCTAGGTATTGATGTCTTCTTTCTAACAAAAAAAATAAAACTTAATTTTGATATATATAGAGCAAGTTATGTGTTCAAACGTACACCTATATCTAAATTATAATTAGTCGGACTTCAAAACTTAATAAAATAAACAATATTCAACATATCACTATCAAACCAATTGCATGCCCTGGGTATTGATGTTACAAACCAAAATTGAAAAGAGATAAGTTTTTATCATTTATAAAAAAAAAATTATACGTTTCGGGATGCACATCACTCTTAAAAAATGTTGTTTCCTGTAAAAAACTACTTTTGAGGGAGATGGAAAAATCAATAAAATTTTATTCAAAAAAATTTGAAAAAAATATATTTAGAATCTACAAAAAGGATGTTACAAATCACTAGTTTACATCATCTTGAAATTCTTAACGATTTAAAAGTTATATGTGTCGGAAAGTGAAGGTTTTTTGCAAAATGTTCATCTAAGTGTCAAAGTTGGTCAAAAAGTGGGAACCAGTATTGTGAGTTCACCCAGCCTCTATGAGATCTTGAATCTCATGCTTGAGCTTCATGTAGTTGTTTGTGTTATGACCTTTGTTTCGATGGTATTCTCAATCTTCGTTTTCTCTCCACCATTTTGGTTTGACTTCAGGATCATATGGCCTAGAATTGTCTGGTAAGGTTTTCAGACCATTGGCCAATAAAGTTTTGAAAGTAGATTTGTATGATTCATCGAGAGGAGTGAAGTCACGTTTAGGTTTTGAAAGCCAAGGTTTCTTTTTGAACCACTCTTTTACTTTCTTCGGAGGATTTTCTGCTGCAGTTTCACTTGCTTTGAGTGCTTGTGTGCCACTAGCTAGGTTAAATATTGTGGGCTTTGAGTTTGTTTTAACAGTGTCCACTACTCCATCATTAACAATGTTTATGTTGTTGTCTTTGCCATATTTCTAATATTTGTTATTTTCTTTAGAACTAGGTCCTGGTTGTGTTTCTTTCCAAAGTGAGATATCTCCTTTCTTTATAAGCACATCTTCCATCCTGAGGGCATTACCTACCATTTTGTTAAATGATGGGTGCACCTGCATCTAGATACTATATTTAAATTTAGGGATTAAGTTATTGACAAAAATGTCCATTTTCTCAGAATCTGGAATCGACCATGAATATCTAGAGAACATCTTTCTCCAATGTTGGAGGAAAGTGAGAAAGGGTTCTCCTGTTTTCTGTTTGGTATTGCAAAGCTCGGTCATAGTGACTGGATGATGAATGTTATAGGAGTATTGTTGTAGGAATAATTGGATTAATTCTTGAAAAGTTTTGATCCCCATATGTAGACTTGAGAACCATTCCATAGCTTGCCTTCCTAAACTCCTCGGGAAAAGGTGCATGAGATATGTTTTTTCGTGCATGAACTCCATAAATGAAGCACAAAATTATCTGACATGATCTTGAGGATATGAGGTGCCATCATATTTGTCAAATTTTTGGATCTCAACTCGTGAAGGAAATGGAGGCATGTATAAGTTTTTGTCAAATGGAAATGGGCATATTGTATCTAGAGAATATTGTTTCGAGGATTTATCCTTGTTTTTGAGTTCTATGATCTCAGTTCGCAAGGCTTGTAATTGTTTGTTTATCATTACTAAGGGTGACTCTTCCTCTTTAGTGATGAGGGTCTCAACATTATACCAGTAGGAAGTTTAGTGCCTTGTTTTGCTAGTTCTAGAAAATAGTCTTCTTTTTCTCTAGCTTTGATGACCTTCATCATTTTTTAGAAATCTTTATCCTCTTGAAATTTTTGTATATCAGTTTCTAGAGGTTCAGAGGCTTCAGATTCACTTGATGAGGAATCACTATCGGTAGTCTGTATACTAATATCATCACAGGCATCGCGTTTAGCAACTTGTCTTTCTTGTCTTATTCCAGATATGGTTGGAG
Source organism: Cryptomeria japonica (assembly GCF_030272615.1). Taxonomy (NCBI): domain Eukaryota; kingdom Viridiplantae; phylum Streptophyta; class Pinopsida; order Cupressales; family Cupressaceae; genus Cryptomeria; species Cryptomeria japonica. The sequence goes on from NC_081407.1 coordinate 591,028,455, forward strand.
ATAAGGGTTGATCAAAGACTAGCATACCTAATGACGAAGGTTTATTATTGTGAGGATCCTTTATGTAAAATGGATTGTTTTGATTTGAAAAGGATTATCTTTTTCCCTTGTCAGCTTTCTTACGAGCCCTTCTTGTTTGAATAGGCATTTTTATTGACTGATGTGACCTAGAGCTATTTGTGATGCAGAAGTCAAGATCAAATTCAAAGCTAGTTGTTCATTTAACCTATTGTTTGAGAGAAGCAGCTAAGATTTAGTCTAGTTTCAGGAAAGATCTATCCTATGCAAGACATGATCTAAGTTACCTAGTTTGATTCGAGAGAAGTGACTAAGAATCAGTCTGGTTTCAGGAATGATCTATCCTATGTAAGATGTTATGTAAGTGACTTAAGTTTGATAAGTGGTTGATTGAACTAACTGAAAGATGATCGACAAAATCATGCAACACAATGACAGAAGTGCACTATTTAGATTTGTTTATACTCAGAATGATGATAACCAGTTTTATGCTCACTGTAGACTGTTTTAGGCAAGCTTGACTATTCTGGACTACCAAAATCAAAGATTCATGTGACAGAGTTTAACAGGACCAGACGACAGTATAATAGTTTCAGGATGATAACAACAGTATTTCATATGAGTTGCTTCTTGTATTCACATGACAGAAGGGTAAGTCTCAGATGACAAATTGATGAATGCAATATTTTCTCGTACGTCATAGGATCAAAGGTCAGATGACACTTCCCTAATCAAGACGATAGATTATCAAGTCTCATATGACACAGAATGGGGGATCAAACGACAAACTGTAAGACCTGATGAAATTTTGTATGACAACAATTATGTAGAAGGACAATAAATAAGAAGACTCGTACGATAGATTACTAGACAGAGACATAATTTTTGGCAGGCTGAGTTTTCAATGACTGACAATGACCAGTTTTGAGATAGACTATTTTTGACACGGGCAAAGTTTTGATCACTGAGTTGCTTACTGTTTTCTCCAATTTTGGTATTTCAATTTTAGTTTCAGGGACAAAAATATAGTAAACACACAATATGTATAATGACTCTAATCACAACATGCTAACCCTATGAAAATTGGTGAGAAGAAAACCTTTGCTTGCTGACTTAGGTACACACCTAATAGCTAATCAGAATATGGCTACTGAGTCTCCCGCAATGAATTCTCAACGTCGTATTAGCCAACTCCAAATGCTAATGGGGGAACGATATGGCAAGTGTCTTGGGAGAGTTACTATCTCTTTTGCACAAAGATTATCCCCCTTTCATAGGTGAACCAGGTAGCTTCTAATTTTAATTGGAACTAGAAAGGGATATGTTCGGCGTGTCGGGGTATAAAATCAATTAAGAGGTCTCCCAGCCTTGAAAATCAAGGTTTAATATACACAAAGGTACATAGGAGAGCTATTCTTGAGCACTATCGTTGACTTGATTTTCATCAAATCACATTTATTTTATAGCATGTTGGAGTACTTGGCATTTAGTCATTCCCACTTGGGTCATTCCCCTTTCACCGACCCTAATGGATTTGGCCTTATAAGCTCCTCGGGAGGGTAGGCTTGCTAAAGATATACAAATCTCAAACTTAAAAAAAAAACCTCAAGGGTCTAGATTTCTCATTGTCTATGCAGACAAGAGCATACTCTCCTACCTCTCAGAATTTTCTTAAAACAGACAAATTTGTTCATTAACCAGATAGCAAGTTAGGTGCCTAAAAATGAATTTAAAGAATACATGATGTTTACTCGAATCTCCTCAAGCAACCTGCAAAGACAACAAATCAGTAGTCATATTGTCTTTGTTTGACAAGCATATTCTTTGACAAGTGTTTGGCAAAAAACTAATTAGGCTATGAAAATTCCTTAGACAGACAAACAACAAGCCAAGGTTAGCGTTAGTATGATCAAAATTAAATAAAAAACCTAAAGAATGAAGTCTGCTTTTTAACCAAAAATATAGAGTACTGTACGAAAATTCTCACTGAGTCGTACGATGATCTGTACAAGATTGTACGATACTTGCATTTTGTCGTTCAGGAATGTGGTAAATTTCGTACGATATTTCACAGTAACTATACGGACGAAAAATCCAAAAAAAGTAAAAATCTAAAAAACTTAGTCTTCGAAGTTGAAAGATGTGGGTTCGAGCCCCACGGTGGGTGCCAGAAATGTGTGTGTGAAAAGTGGAATAAGTATTTGTAAGTTGTAAGACACAACACTTCAATTAAGTCATTACATGTATGGTTAGACAGATATAAACATGAATAATAAAACCATAACAAATCGACCAATTGTCTTCTAAAAGATGCGAGTATAGACTTGCTCTCAAATTTGTATAAGCAATACCAGTGAATAGACTACACCAAGATGAATGATAAATCTATATGAGCATGATATTAAGCTAAATGGATGCAAGATGGATGCAAGATGGATGAATAGTAAGCTATATGAATTCAAGCAATCATAATTGAACTAAATATGCAAAAAGCTAAACTGAGATGCAATAATCTCAAAAAGAAAGAACAATATCTTCAATGACTCCAAAGCAAAAACTACATAATAGCAATAAATCTCCAGGGTGTTTTGAATGAGAGATGAAGGCTGAATTTATAGAGAATCACAAGAGAGATCAAGAAAAAGCACAATTTAAGATAATTGGAGTAATTGAGAGATCAGATTCAATTAACCTTAAGATAGATTCCAATTATAACTTGATTGAAATGCATTCAGATTATAAGTTCGAGTTTGCGTTGGAGATAAAAATAAATTAATTCCATGCACTTGAGATAAAAATAGGTAATTCCATGCATATTCTTTGATTTATTCAAGAAAAGAGTCTTTTTAATGCAACTGAACTTTTTCTCAAAAGCTTCGAGTTCTAATTTTGGAGAATGATTAATAATTCAATTTAATTGCTTTTTTGATTTCAAGTTATGTCAATTTAGAAAAATAAATGATATCTCAAGTTTGATTTCTCTCTCAATTCAATTCTTTTATTTTATTTTCAATTTAACTCTTTCTTTGCATATTAATTCCTCTTTTGTAATAAATTAATTCCTTTTTGCAGGATTAAATGGCAAATTTATTAATTAATTAAATATGCTAGGATATTTAATAAATTAAATAGGATAATTGATCAAAATGATATTCTTGGAATGATTTAATTAATATAGAATAATTCACTTGCCATGTGACATTTGATGATTGAAGGATTAATTAATTGAGTGCTCAAGATTGATTTAATTGGCTTTGGTTAGGACCTAGGTGATGTTGTCGAGATTAGGGGCCCATAGTTTAGATGACCAATTTTAGGGTATTACAACCGGGTTTCCATGTCAAAATCTCTATGTCATGTGTTGTAGATGTTGTTTCTCTTTTTGTTTCATGCATTAAGTTATACTAGTACTGTTATAATTGTTAATCTCTTTTACCGTTATTTAAGTTTGGTTTATCAGCACTAAGTTTAAGTTGGAATAATTATCATTTGGTTTATAATTTATTAACAACTGGTTAACAACTGATTCACCCCCCCCCCCTCTCAGTTGTCCTTCCTAGGTCCTAACACACCGAACTCCAAGCCTTTTTGGAATACTAGCTCTAAATAATCAAAATGATCCTCTTTATGTTTTGATAACACTATCAAGTCATCCAGATAAATATAAATGATTTTGTTAATCAACTCTCGGAAATCTATATCCATTGCTCTTTGGAAGGTGGCTTCTGCATTAGTTAAACCGAGCGACATCTTCTAATAGGTAAATATTCCCCACTTTGTAGTGAACATGGTTTTATTTTGGTCTTCCAGTTTAACTAGAACTTGATTATATTTAGAGAAACCATCAAGCATTGAGAACATTTTTGACCTAGCCACTATGTGTAGAATTTGCTCCATAGGCAATAGAGGATAATGGTCTTTTAAAGATGCTTTGTTCAAGTCCTAAGAATATACACAGAGATAGATAATCAAGTATTGTTCTTGATCGATAAGATAATCTGAGAATCAATTAATTTCTGCAACTCCTGTTACATCAAGGATTCAATCTTTGGATTAACCAGATGTTGCTTCTGCCAGATAGGGTTTGGCCCTTTAGTTAGTTCAATTGTATGTTGGCTTATCTTTGGGTTATATCCTATGAGCTCGTCATATGACCATGCAATTACACCCATGTATTCATCACAAAATTGAACTAGCTTGTCTCTATTATGCTGAGGGACATCTTTCCCTACCTTGAGCTTCTGACCATCTCCTACTTGAAGTTTGGTCTAGTTCCCTTTATCTGCTATAAATTTCATTTTGTCATTTATAGAATCTTAGCAATCAAAAATATTTTCTAGTGTAAACAAACCTTTCAAGAGTTTATTTGTCTTCAATTGGATCACTTGGTCGTCATATGCCTCAACAACCTTGGGCTATAATTGGTCTGCGAATTCTCCAGACTACTGGGTAAACATGGCTATATATTCATTAATTTCAAAGACTTGCCAGTGTATGTCATTGTCTGGTATAGTAAGTCTAACAATCAGTCAAACTGAATGCTTATTCTCTAACAATTCCGAGGTGGGATTAAACTGGGATCCTATTGTAGCCATATTGTCAGCAACTTAATTTTTCTTTTGGGGTATTCTCTGAATGTTAAAAGCTTCAAAGCTCTCAATTAGATCCCAAACTCTATGGCAGTATGAACGCATGCTGACATGTTTTGTAGCTGATATTTCCCAAACCTAATGAACCACTAACTCTGAATCCCCTAAGACTCTCAACTGTTTGACTCGTAGGTGTTCTACAAGACTCAAACCATGAACTAAACCCTCGTATTCTACTTCATTGTTAAAATAGTCAAATTGGAAACTGAAAGACCTTAGGTTCTAGTCTTTGGAAAGGGAAGTGAGGAAAATGCCTATTCTAGATCTAGTTTTGTATCTTGCCCCATCAAAGTGAAGGATCCAAAGCTTAGAGGTCAGGTCTCCCCTTTGCTTTTCTCTATCCTGCAGATCTTTTGACACTTTAGGAATTGGTTAGTCTTCATCAAAGATCACATATGTTCCAATTCCAATGGCATGATAATTCCCATCATCTATTAATTCATTTAGAAAAACCTCTTGGTCTTGAGTTTGGTCCCCAGTTATCTCTTCATCTTCTAACAATTATATGCACCTCATTTCATCTCTTGAAATGGATGTATGGGTAGCTTCAAAATTAATCATAGCCTCATCAGCTATATGCTCATAATAGAAATGCTCGGACAATATTTTCAACTTAGCCTTGTGCTTGGTTCTAAGGATAAGGTGAGACCAATCTAAAGAGAGATAGCCCCCAAATTTTGCAGTACAATCTCTGCACAGACATAGGCCGAAAATAGGAGGAATATCAATGACCACTACATCTTGGGTTACTATGACGCTAGGACAAGAAAATAAGGTGACTAGAAGAATTTTGATTATACCCACAGTCTATACTATATTACCATCTAACTGCATGAATCTCCTATTCACGAGCTTGTATCTAACTTTATAACCTCCACTATTTGCTTCGGCATAACGGTGGTGTTAGCACTGGAACCAATCATGAAGTTGTGAAGTAACTTATCCCCAATGATAAGGGTCAAGAAGAAAGGATTGGGTTTCAGCTCACCTTCCTTCATGCTAATAGCAACATCAAAGCTTTCATTGGTAAGCATTGTCAAGGCTCGCAACTGGTCTTTGGACTCAAGTATGTTGTTCTTTGCACACGGTACATTTATTGTTGAACTCGCTAAAGGCTTTTCTATTTCACTGAGCGCTTCTCTCATATGGTGAGAATGTCCCATAGGGACATGTTGGCAAGAGCCTTCTTTAATGTCTCTACTACATCAAGAATTGTTAGTATAGGAACCTTCGACTCCTTGGCATTGTAAGGTATGAAATCCCTATATTTTTTTTGAAATTGGAAGCTAGAACCAGTTGTTCTAGAGGCCTTTCTGCACTCATTTTTGGTTGTTTTATTATAGGCTCTCCTATAAAGTGGCATTTTGAGTGGATGTTATAATCTGACTGCACTTGAGGGATTCTTGGAGATGATATAGAAGCATCATTTGTAAGAATGGTCTCCACTCCTTCCATCTATGAAAAGAGAGCGTGATCTAGAGCAATTTCAACCTCTTGTTCCATGGACATGCTCTGCATTTAGGCTATAAGCATCACATTATCCATCCCCGAAGAAGCATATATGCCAACATCAAGGCTCATCCCTTGGCTCCTTTACTCTACCACCTTCTGTTACAAGTTTCCCCTTGGGAAATTTTGTGGCATATGAGCATTTTTGCAATGGAAGCACCATGAATTAGTATCATCCGCTAGGCTATTCTGGCCAGCAACCAACTCTTTGCTATGATTGGGAGGTATATCTTGCAAAGGGGTTGGTACAGGTACAAGCTGATTGTTCAACTGACCTTGATATTGGTCTGGTTGATAAGGGGGTCTCCCTCCTTGGCATTTTTGAAAAGGGGGTCTTATGGGAGGTGCTTGTTTCCTCTTAAGGTTGATAATCTCATTTGAAAAGGTTCTGAGTAGATTTTTCATATCATCTACTTCTACAACTAGATCAAAAGGAATGAAAGTGCTTCCTTGTTGAGCATTTGGGTAAACATACATATATTATGGGGTAGGTGTGCTCGGAGATGATGATTCAAGCATTTGGCTCATCAAGTGTGGAAATACTAGCATGGGCAAGCTTGGTGGGAGCTTCCCTGGATCAATAAGGTTGTTCTCCGCTTGGACCACCATCTCATAAGTGTCTAGAAGATTGTTACCTCCTAAAGACTAGATCATAACAAATATGTCAGAGTTGAAAGCTTAAGATAGAACAAAAAAGCCATATCCGCAAGAGGGCAAGCAGATATGGGTATTCTTGGACAAGTTTTCTGGAATCTAGAATTGAAGTCAGGTATAGCCTCCTAGGGAGCCCTTTTTATTGTTATCAACTACTGCAACATAGAATATCTATCTCCTTTCTCAATAAAATGTTCAAAGAAACAATCACCCAACTGGTCCCAGACTCCTACTAAATTTGGCATGAGGGATCTATAGGTCAATCTTGGGCGTTTCCTTTAAAAGAAGCTGCAAGAAATCTCAATGCTACATTCTATTGTGTGACATTGTGTATAGTGCACACATCGGATACATCCTGTAAATTTTCCCCTGGAGTTTTAGAATCATCTTCGATGAATTTCAACAATGCTTTTAATGAGTAAGTCGGAATGACATCCCACTGAGCAGGAGGAGAAGGTGCAATAAGGGGATTGCCACTATTCCAAGTGACAAAATTTCTTTGAGGTTGTTCTACCATTGGTACAAGGATGGCCTCAACTGTGTGTCCCTCCTGTTACAACTGTTTGGATGACTACTAGGGGTGGTAGTAATAAAATTGGGTTCACTATGGTTTGGCTCCTAGTAACTAGTCTATGGCTCATACACCCACTTTAAAATAAGAAAATAAGTGTCCCACCGAACATGCCAGAAAAAGAATTGTTGATCACTAGAATTGCTCCTAGGAAAAGTGCCTTATGGAAAACTCAGCAATGGGGGACCTGCACATTTTCACTAAGTTACCTCTGGGATTTTAGAAGCCAACTCTTCAGTCATTAAGGGGGTGGAAAGGGGAAGAAAGAAACACTGAATTGATTTTAATGCACTAAGGAGCATTAAAAACCTATTTTAAAGTGATGCACTGAATTGATTTTAATGCACTAAGGAGCACAAATAACTTCACATACATGTCATTCTGAGGCCCATTCAATAATCTACATGCCCAAAATAATTATCAAGATAAAATAAAAAATCATTTTAACATAAAGAAATATACACCATTCATTCACCAGATAACAAGCACAAAAACATAGTTTAATCAGTAGAGTATTAAGCATATAGTTCTAAAGTTATGTTAGAATTTCAAAGATGCATAGAAAACTATCAATGCACATTGAACAACGGTAATTATAGAGGCCACAAGCATAGTTTGATTATCATTTCTTTAAAAATACAATCACATATTAAAGGTCAAATTCCTATCTAGAATACTTATCTATATCTTTCTCAAATAAAAGTTCTAAACCCTTTCCAAAGAAAACACTGCATTATTTAAAGACCATCACCCAACGGCCCCCAAACTGCAAAACAATAAAAGCATCTTTAAAAGGTACTGCTAGCACCTCCCAAACTTGCAGGCAAAACTATTATTGGCTTCTAGCAAAACCGCACCCATATTTTTGTTACTCGGATCAAAAATATCCTGGTAGTTCTCTTGCAACGACCCCTTCAACAAATCCAGAAAAAAGTCCACAAGACAAATAGCAACTACCTGCAAAATGGCCTGGCTAACTAAAAACATGAAACCATTAGACCACAGCTCTGGAAAACACATGCGAGCAAGAGGGAAGGAGTTGGGCTCTGCAAAAATGTAATCTCATAATCTCCCGGGGAGCTATCACCTTCGAAACGACATAACGCCATGTGTTAGAAGAATGTGACTATCCCGCAAAGAAAAGAAAATGGTGCTAAGAACACGCATCATGCTAGCACATGGCGACATGCACAAGGCTATCAAAACACAGTGTGGATAAAATAAAGTATACATTTATCACTTATTTAAATCAAGAAAAATGTGTTCCTGGTGGTCTAGAATCCAAGCATCCTTACAAGGAACCTCTTGGTAGCCTATTCTCTCATGACCTCGGCCTGCAGATATATATTCCACAATAACATCCATTCAAGGGGACATTTAAATATGCAAATCCAATCAATAGCCAAAAGCCATAATGTCATCATATAAACCAAGAGCCTCATCAATAGTCAATAAATAAGAGCAAGGCATAAACCCTCTTCCTTAGCCATAATCAATATAACCCTCAATAGTAAGACACCCTTCATCTTTTTGGAGCTATTACAATACAATCCTCCACAACAGGGAATAAACCATCTCCCTAGAGACAAATACAAGATAAGCCTCTACAAAAAGACATACATCATCTTGTTGGAGGTAACACATGATCAAATATCCAAATTTGAACAATAAATCCACTTAGAAAATCATAGTGATAGCCAAAATAGCCTCTGTTACAAAGAACAAACCAAAAAAACTCAATACAAAAACCAAAATGATAAGAATACAATAGATAGGACAAATTAGTGCTTCTACAAAATAGAAAAACACATTCATCAAATACTTCAGTGCATATAAAAGGTAAAATAGTGCATATAAAACATTTTGTAATGCATATAATCAACACTTTAGCGCATCTATCAAACTCTGTAATGCTTATGACAGGTACAATAACACATAAACAAAGGGAAACAATGCATTAATTATATATAATAGCGCATACATTACGATCTCTAGTGCATATGCTAAATATAATAGTGCATTCATTCGAAGGTTTAGCGCTTTTGCAAAACAGACTCAGAAAACGGAGATACAAAATTACAACAATGCCCAAAAAAACATTAAGGTTTCAAAACGATGCCAGAATCAACCAGATAAGGACACGATGTCAAGTACAAACCAAGTAACTTAATAAAATAGAAAATTCTAATTCAAAACATAAGAACACTCCTTGCAGAGACACAAACAAGACTCTCGACCATACAAAACAAAACCAAGGCATATAGATTCCAACCTTACATAAAGATAACATTCTCGCCAATGAAAAGTGATATGAAATATCTCTATTGACACAAAGATTTTCACCCAAATGGCTGGACCAAACAAACTTAGATATACCGAGCCACACAGGGCAATGCACAATATATGTTTATAGACTATTCACGACATCACGCTAGCAAATAAAATCCATAAAATATAATAGTTTCCCCAAATATTATCATTATGTATATAAAATTATAATTTTACATCTCCCAAATTCCTCCCGCAAACAATCTTTTTACAGGTATAGAGAATGCAATCTTTTCGAAATAAAAATGCAAAGAAGAATAAAACCTCCAACCTAGAATATTGAAGTTACGGTAATGATATTCGATGAAGTGCAAATCCAATCCAAAAATCCAACCAAATCAAAACCAAGCTCCAAGCAACCAAAACCTTCAATCATACAAAAAAATCTCCAAAAAGCCAACCCCTAGCAATGCTCAAAAAACCAAATAAATAAATTTCATTCAAAAACTACGAAAAAATCTCCACCAATCAAAATAACTAGTAATATAATACTCTATACCTACCATCCTCCAACTTGAGGTAAAATAATATTAAATAACATTATTTAACTTACCTAATCTCACAACCAATAATAAAATAGGGTAGGTAAGATACATAATAATTAAATAACCAAAAGGGGTAAAAGGAATTAAACAATAAAAACAACCCAATAATAAAATAAACCATGGACGTAATAAATAAATACCCAATTAAATATAAAGCCACAAAACATAATAAAATAAGATCATAAATAATTAAACAATGGACAATAAATAATAATAAATCCAATAAATCAAAGCTTAATAATCATTAATGAAAAAAGAATTAATAAATATTAATCTTCAATAATATATCAACCAATAATCGTTAATATCAAAATTATATTTTAAATTAGTTTTAATATTAATAAACTATATGAATCAATTATTAATTAATTAATTAAATAATCACAACACCACAAGGCAACCCGACATAGGGTCGAACAACACATCACAAGATGCTAATAAGACGACTCACACCAAACACTAGACTGACAAGGGTATCAACTTAAGCCTAGAGTGTGTAGAAGGAACTCATGTCACCTCCGATCAACTTGCCATTGGGATGAGACACGCTTAGACTTGTGAGACCAGATGGAATTGATGTCTAGTACCTGCAGTCCTGAATTACCAGTATCTACGAGACAACATATACATTGCATATATCATAAATAATTAGACAAGTGGAGAGAATCACAACATCATATCATACACGTCATGAGTTATATTACATCGTCTCTATCATGAATATAGTCGTAACACAATCACAACAGTCATAGCATCAAACCATCTAATATAATCATGAAAAGAAGTTAGTACTATCAAGATATCATCATGTCATCATAAGCAATATAATCCATCTAGAAATAATGAGTACATATAGATTATCAAATGTAAATCCATCAATCATATTAGTCTAGGATATGTCATCATCTACATAGACCATCATATATCGAATGTCCGTATAAAATGTTTGGCATCATCAATAAACATTTGAGATATAAATAAAATCACGAATATCAGTCAAAGCATCATTAGACAATCTAAACAAGTCTATTGATACACAAATCAAAGGATGAATCAAAAGAAACACTACCACTACTGAATATAATCACACAACCATTACTGAATATAATCATACAACCATACAATATAAAGAGTCTTTTTCTATTAGAAAATGAATTCTATAAAATATCTTAGTGGTAGATAGTCTGCTTGTACTACATTGTATCTGTTATAGGCAACTTTAGACATACTTATAGTTAAGACAAAAAAGAGCTACAGTGTTGTCTATAATGATACCATTACTCCACCTTTTAATTGCATTTCAGTCGGCAGTTTTGAGGTCCCATCAATGGCCTTTGAATTGCCCTACAGTTACTAGCGCTGGCCCACTACAAGCTGCTTTAAGAAGGAAAACGTCACGTCAAGCCATGATTTGAAGATACACTTTTATAGTGTTTCGATTTGAAGGTACATTTTGGTTTTAATTGTTTTATATTGATGGAAAACAACCATACATTAATTATGCTGCTGCTGCAGCAGACCTAAAAGGAAAGAAGCAAAATGAAAAATGGGTAGAGCCCCTTGCAATGAGAAAATGGGCCTCAGCAAAGGGCCTCTGGTTATTGTTGAGTATATTCAGCAAAATGGCCATGGCAGCTGGCGTGCTCTTCCGAAACAAGTTGGTATGTATATAATATCATATGCAATATTGCGCTGGTTGAAAATATCCTAAATAGTTATTTGTTAGTGAAGTATATATAGAGATTTTAAAACATCGTTTGCCTGGGAAAAATGTTTGCATAAATATCATTTGTGTAATGAAGTATATACATAGATCTTGATTATTACATACAGACCCACATGTAGAATAATTTGAAATGGGAGAATACTGGCTTTTATATATATATATCTTTTCAATAGGGACATGTTGACATTAAGCGAGGTTTTCAACAGAAGGAGGAAGAACTATCATTCAGTTGCATGGAATTTTAGGCAACAGGTAGAAAAAACACTGGGATACGGTCGAGCCTTTTCTATTTTACATTATAGATTATGGAAAATTGTATCTTTGATTTCGATTCACTTAAACAATTGTACTAGAGATACTGTTGCTTGTTTAGTACAATTGTTTTAGTGAATGGAAAACGGTCCACCGTATCCCCAGTGTTTTCTCTACCTATTCCCTAAAATTCCTTGCAACTGAATGATAGATCTGTTGTTAGAAATGAACCTCGTTCATTTAGACAAGAAATTGTGAAGTTATATATAAAAAGGAAAAAGAAATTTATAATCTACGGCGATCAGTATTTGGGTATATAGTAATATGATACTACCTGTACTATGTTCCGGATTGTAGTAGCAACCTCGTTTAAACTTAAAGACGGCGTTAGTTTTGCCTGTTGGTGTTGCTCATTTTAATATACTTGATTTTCTGCAGGTGTTCTTTAATTGCTTCACAGGTACCAGGGCTAGAATTGTTTGTGACTTATGAGATCGTGGATTTCTGCAACACTAACCTGAAGAAGAAAAAGCTGTTGAAAATGGAACTATATTCTTCCACCCATGCACGCAAATCTGATATACCCAGTGCAAATGGGAGAAGGGATCTCGGTCCTCAGCCCTGATGAGGCACATTTCACAGTGGGAAATTGCACTGCTTGAAGCGGAAGCACGGCTGTCTAGAGATTCAACCTGCCATTTTCATCTTCCTCTTCTAGCAGTAAATTGAAGGTAAATGATAAATACAGAGGCCAATTCCAAGGAACACACTGATATTTTCTTGAGGCTTTGGAACTCAGTAGCTGGCAAGGTCTTTAGAAAAGAGACCATTATTAATAACACTAAGAAAACTCAAAAATCAGGGACGGGCTTGGATTTCGTCGCAGCGTTATCACTTCCAATCAATTAACTGTTAGAAGAGGAAGATGAAGATGACAGAATAGAATCTCTGCACAGCCTTGCTTCAGCTTCAAGCCTTGCAATTTCCCACGTCTGTGATGCGTGCCTCATGAGGGCTGATGACTGAGATCATGATGACTCATGAGATGCCTGTAAACCATTCGGTAAGAAGACCTTATTAATAACGCTAAGAAGTTAACAATAACAATAACAAGAACGCCCATGGATTATATCATGATCCAGGAAATGTCTTTTTCATGGATTGATAGAAGTCTTCAAGGTTGAAAAATATCACACTTTGGATGAATAATGGGTTTGTGAAAGAGTGCTCAATAGTTCAGTTGGCAGAGCATTCAAGATTTGAATTCTGTTTAGTCCATATGAAATGTACTTCAACATGTTTAGTCCATATGAAATGTACTTCAGCATGTTTTAATAAAACCAGGCTAGAAATCTCAAGCATCTCATAGAAGGTTCTAGATTCGAATTCTGTTTAATCCATATGAAATGTACTTCAATATATTTTAACAGAACCAGGCTAGAAGTCTTATGACGATTGGATTGGGAATGAGAGATCCAATGATTCTTTGGATCGTTTATTTTGACCTATGTATTAAATAAAATTCGGCAACATGCAATAGTGTTTTCTTTCATATGGTAGCATTCTTTACAATTCTGCAATTGGTGACCCATCTTTTTCAATAATGAGAACTTCCATGGATTATATCATTATTATTGATCCGACCTGCTTCTGGACTTCCCTGATAACAATACTGCTAATAATAATTATGAGCTGCATGATGAAATATTTAAACACAAATTATCAGCGATAGTGGACTATAATTACGCCTATAATTACGCCTAGATGAGGATAAGGACTGCAGCGATAGTGTACTCGGAGTTCATGCTCAAACATCATCTGCATGCTCTTATCAGAAACCACCATTCTTAATAACAATTATCTCCCAAAGTCAGGTTTCTGCCAAACACTGTACTTCACCTTGATAAATACTTTTATTTACCAGTTATGTTATTCCTTTTTCAGTTAATATTTGTAAAGAGTGTTTTTATTGGCTGCGAGTTCATTGATGATAATTCTGTTCTTAGTGTTGTCCGGAGAAAATCTGATGATAAAGATCCCTTCGTTTTAAGTGTTGTATTAATTGTTTAATTTGTTTTATGCTATGTTTAAGTTTTGTGTTTTGAACTTTCATTTTTGTTTTGAATGTCGTCCCACAGACTTTGAAGTTGTATCACTCATTTTAAAATTATTATTTTGTAAATTAATTTAAAAATCAAATAGAACTTATTCATAAAAAAAAAAATTATATATTCATAATCTAGTATATAACAATTATATATGTGATCTTAATTTTCTTATGTACACTTATATTTTCAAAGTACATTGGTAAGTGGCCAAAAGATTTGCCAATGCTATTAGCTTCTTTTGTATACTTTATAGCTAATTTTTATCTCTTGCCAACAAAATTTAGGTGAAAATATTTATTTATTTTAATTGTTCTCAATTAATGTGAAAAGGGTGGATGTGGGTAGTAAGTAGTCATCTTTTGGTTCAATCTCACCATGGTAAGTAGAAAGGAAAATAATAAGTTTAATTTGTGTATGATGTTGAGCTTGAATTTAATTTTTTCTTTAGATCTTCTATTTTGACCTATGAATAAAATAAAGTTTAATAGCATGCAATAGTACCTTTTTCACATGGTAGCATTCTTTGCAACTTTAAAATTGGTGACTCAATTTTAATTAATTCTGATGGTTGATAGAGAGTTATTCATTGTTTTGATCTCAACATTTTAATCACAAATTGGAAACTGGATGTATTAGAAATAGACCAACAAGACTTGAATTGGGTTGTCCTAAAAAGTTGATTTATAGATATCATTGAATATTGTTCCATTCATTTTATTGTGTTGCTAGTTGTATGACCATAACAATGTCCTTTAGTTGCAAGTTCATCCTATGGAACTTTGCACTCTTCGTCACTTACAATAAAACTTTGTTAGTTTGATGGGATGGTGATATTGGTGCATTTGTGAGATTGTCTTGAGAAAGGTGGGATTTTGATACTTTACGCTAGCAATCAAACCCGATAAAGGGTTTAAAAGATTTGAAAAGGAGCATTGAAAAGTGTGAGAAATGCCTAGATGGTAAGGACTCAATGTATATGTAAGTGTAAGATATAATCAAGGAGATACAATATCAATGTTATGAGTGTTTCTTAGAATGACCACTCCTACTAAATTATTAGTTGTATGTTTATGTTATGTTTGTTTATGGAAATTTGTTTGTCTTTTATTTATTTGAGCACACATAAAGGATAAGGGTGTTGATGACATTTCATACCACCCTTGTGATCCATCAATTACATTCCAATACAAAGAGACCCTAAATGGATCATTTTTCTCATGTGTTGGCCAAATTTCTCAATTAAAAATACAAAATTAGCTGATTTCTATGCTTGTCAATGGAAATTCATGGTTTTAAAACCCATGTTGAGTCTTGATGAGGCTTTCAAGACCTTCTTGAATCTCATAAATGTTTTTTAACCTTCAATTTTTTCTTTTGTTGCCAGAAAATGCTTTTCATTGAAAAACCTTAGTTAACCCCAACAAGGTTCTCAAAACCTTCCTTAACTCTAACAAATTTATTTTTTATATATTCAAGTTGTTTCTTTCTCTTATTTTGGTCTCTTGGACGAGTTTTAAAACCATCTTGAACCCTTGATAAGGTTTTCACAACCATGTTGAAGCCCAAATCGGAACTCAAAACCTTTGAAATGGTTCTATCTTGGTGAAAATAAGTCTTGAGAGATCATAGAGTTGGTCTTTGGAAAGTTAAAGAAGTTCTGAAATTGTTGTCAAAGACTGATCTTGTTCTTGAAATCAATGCAAACACTAATCATCTCTACATCAAGTGTTATTTTTAAATTAGGTTTTGAGGCTCGGGATAGTGCATTCCACATGGTGGCTTCTAATTACAGTGTTGGCTTTTTAGCTAGCACATATTGGGTGAAGTGATGGCCATTGATCTATTTGATCAATGACCTCTTTTTAATCTTGCACTACAATCCATTGCACCATCTAATAGCCCACCATCTTCAAATATTAATGACTAATATTTAAACTCTAATGACTATGATAGTGATTTCTTATCTATCACTATTCTTGACACAACAGACAAAAAATCATTGCTCTCAACCACTCTAGCTACCTTTTCATTGTCCCAATGTTGTAGAATAACTTACTAGAAATTTGTTCCCCATGTCCTACATGTCACTTTCTACTCATGACCATGCCTCTTTATCGAATCCTATAGTGCATATTGTGTTAAGAGTAGTCATCATGTGACTACTCTAACTCTTAAATAAGTTACATAATTATTATTATAGTCATATATATGTATTTAAGTCATCCTAGAAGTAACATTTAAGTATCTATGTTGGCCTAGGTGGTATCTGAGACATAATATGGTATATATGGGAGGAATAGGTTAGTTATTGTCATCATGTAGAGTATTGAGTTCCTATTGAAGACTATTGGAGATATCCCTATCAAAGTGGATTAGGAGGTTCCCCTTTAAAGTGGCATATTATTTTTAATTATTTGTAGCATATTTCATATTATATTATCTTTTGCAAGTTAGTTCCTTATAAGTGGTATTAAAGCATGAGCTTGGCACCATGAAGGCAAGGATTTTTCATCAATTTTGGAGGTCAATTTTGAAATCGCATGTCTTTCAAATTTGTGATTTTTTTTTTTAAATTGAATATTATATTGAGGCACCTTTATTCCAATCTTTTGTAAAACTAGAGTCAATTTGAGTGAGTTATTGTAGAATTAATTTTTCTAGCCAAAATATTTATAAACAACATATCTCCTTAAGTTGAGAAATTTTTTGTTTAATTTTAAAGGGTTTTTGAGGTAGTTATTGAAAAATATACAATCCAATTTTTAAATAAATTGGATAATAAATGCATGACATATTGAAAAAATAGTTTTGCATTAATTTCACTCTCAAGGATACAAATTTATGAATTTCTTGGAGATACTTTTTGGAAAGTGATATCTTGAATTTCACAAAGAAAAAGAAAAAGAAAAAGAGAACAAGTACAAGAAGTAGATTAACAAGAAAAAGAAAAAGAAGTGGAAAAATAATAGCAAGAGAAAGAGAAGGAGCATAAGAAAGAGTAAGAGAAGAAAAGAGCAAGAACAAGAGAAAAAATAAGAGAAAGGGAAATAATAAGAACAAGAAACAAAGAAAGAACAAGAACAAGAGAAACAAAAATAAGAAAGGAAAAGAAACAAGAAAAGGAGATGAAGAAGAAGAAAAAGAAAAAAGTTAGCATTGAGGATAATTTTTCAATAAATAGGGGGGAAATGTTATGCCTGTTCCCTATAGTGTGTATTAAGTTATGAGTATTCAAATTGTGGCTAGAACTTAACTCTTAAATAAGACACATAATCATCATTATCATTATAATCATATATATGTATTAGGGTCATCCTGATAATTATATATAAGTATCTAAATCAGCCAAGGTGGTATCTAAGGATAAGTATGGTATGTATAGGAGGTATAGATTAGTTGTTATGATAAACTGGAGCATTGAATTGTTAGTGAAATTTTTTGGAAGTATCCCCTCAAAGTGGATTAGGAGGTTGCCTCCTTGAAGTGGCATATTATCATCAAATATTTGTAATATTTTTCATATTATATTCTTCTTGTGAAATTTATTTCCTTATAGTTAGGGGCCAAACTCTAATTGTAATATTTTGGTTAAGCCTAAAATATAAAGTAAACTTTATAATATTGTGCAGTTTCCTCCTTTCAATTATTTTTTGAGTTCAAATATTTTTGCTCCTTTTTCATTTTAACTTGGTCTATGCTTTCATTTTAACATTTGAAAATTTATCATTTTTACCTCTCCTTTTGTTCAAATAGGATATGTATATATATGTTTCCTCCATTTCTAAATATTTTTTTCCTTATTTTGCATGCACATATGTTGTGTTAATTATGTCTATGGCTATTGGTTGTGAATATTTTTTTCCTTCCAACACCTTGTCAAACCCTAACTTCCATGTTGGCCTATTGTCATTGATGTTATTAATGTGATTTGGTCCAACATGTATGTTTTTGGTTTTGTTTTGACAATTTGCTTCAACATACACTATTTATTTATTATTCAATGCACATATATTTACTTCATGTAGATTTGAGGTCCGGTATTTATCTTACTGGAAGGTGTTTTGGTTTCAATCCCATCCGAATGTGATGAAGGCATAATCTGTAAGGGATTTTTGGATCCGGTCCTATGAGGACATATTGGAGGCATGTTCTACAAAGAAAATTTTGATCAAGTGGGAAGACGACATCTTTTGAAGATATTTGTTTGTTGCTGCATGTGGATATTTCGGTCTCGCCCCTTTTCAGTTGAGATAATTGACTAGAATATTTGGTGTTGATATATATAGCCATCAGTTCCATAAATTAGAGGCATGGTTGTTGAAAACCAACTATTTGTGTACATTTTGTATATTCAAAAATTATGTGGATGTGAATATTATTATGCAGTATATGTACAATAGATGTATAAAATAGCTTGTGCACTTCAACAGAACTATGATTCATGCATATGTCAGATGCAACTCTAATAGTTCAATTTTGTACTCTATCATCTGCTAGTGAACCTTTTTGTATATAGGAAGTGAGCCAACCCCTTGTACTATGTAACCAATTGCATATTACATTATACTTGACAGAACACTCTCTCTTTGATTTTTCCTAGATTAGGTTTTCCACGTACAAATCTGGTGTTATGTGTCTTGTTTTAATTTCCTTTATTGCATTTAAAATATGTTATGTGATTGGTTAGTTAGAAGTTTTGATAAGTTCAAGGGAATACTGATTCACCCCTCTCCTCTTGATATTTTGGATATTCGCAATTGGTATCAGAGATAAGTCCTTTGAAAGAGTTTAACCACGTGAAGGAGATCCAGAAATTTGAACTTATGAATTTAAGTGAAGATCTTAGAAATGCTCATGAGGATCTTGAAGCTATAGAAAATGAAAACAAAAAGCTAAAAGAAAATATCTAACTAGTAAATGAATTCATTGAGAAGCTAAGAGAGTAGATTTGAAAGTTTGATATAAGACATAAAGAAGTCAGTGAAGAGATTGAGGAAGAAAACAGTTCACTATTGTAGATCTGAAAGTTAAAAATGAAGACAATGAGAAGACCAAGGAGTATTTAAAAAAGATGATGAAATGCAAATCAGAATAATGTGAGAATCCAAAGAAAGAAGTAACATCTCTAAAGATAGATCTACAGAAAGAAAAGAAATGAGAAAGTAAATTTGAATCCGGT
This sequence comes from Cryptomeria japonica, assembly GCF_030272615.1. Taxonomy (NCBI): domain Eukaryota; kingdom Viridiplantae; phylum Streptophyta; class Pinopsida; order Cupressales; family Cupressaceae; genus Cryptomeria; species Cryptomeria japonica. The sequence goes on from NC_081407.1 coordinate 591,047,994, forward strand.
AAGACCGATAAGGTGACAGATGCAAAGAAAGACTTGGAAGCCAAAAGGGATGCAAAAAATAAATCTAGTGAATGTTCGCAATCCAACGCAAATAAAAAAGAAGATTCACCTCTGACAAAAGCAATAAATCCCAGTAAATCCACCAAGGAAGATAAAGGTAAATCACCAGTCAAGCAATAGGTAAGTAAAAGGAACACCTTCTTTAATGGTTCTTGTTATAAATGCAATAAAGTAGGTCATAAGGTAGTAGAATGTATAAGTATCTTGAATCAAAATTCTAACCTATTTTTTGGTAGATGTTATAAATGCAATAAGTATGGTCATAAAGCTAACCTATGAAGAAATCCAATTATAAATGAAAATGGACATAATAACTTTAAAGGAAGATGATATACATGCAATATTTTTAGACACAAAGCTAACCAGTGCAGGTCAAGACAAAATTTGATGAATATGAGGTGTCATAATTGTAACAAATCTGGACACATGGAAAAGAAATGCTAAATAAATGAAGGTCAAAATCCAATCAAACTGACAAAGAAGATCAATTTGGAGGATGTGAAAGCTGAGATGAAGAAGATTTAGAGGAAGAAAGAGACTATAGATGCATCAAAGCCTAGCTTCAGTGTAGACACTTCATCTAGAAACTAAAAGATTTTGCCACTTTGGCCTTGGGAGACAAATCAGAGAAATATCCTTGTCCCCTGCCAAAGAGTGAGGTTGTAGTATAGGTATAGCAGAATGTGTGGAGGTCCGACTAAAGCATATCAAAGTCATAACTTGTCACAAAGTCCGACATGTTATTGTGAAACTCGAAGAAGTGGATGATAGCTCTCATGCATTTAATGCAAGGAAATAGATGAAGGAATATAAGAACAACTCTTCAAAAAATTATATTTCACCACGAATTAAAGAAACATCTAGAGTATTGAAGGCAATCAAGGAGATTAGAGTATTTAGGGTTTCTCTAGTGAATTGATCAGAGTTGATAATTTGTTGAATTAGTGATCATGGAAATCCTTATCATTGTTGATGTTGCAAATGAACCTCATCCAATATTATGGAAGACTTCATATAAAGCTCAATGGAAGTTGATCCGACTAGAGCATTCTTGAGTATATCCATTAGGATCGTTTTGGCTAAAGATATCTAGTCCTTCATTCATGTCAAGCTTGAGGAATTTAGCCATGATGGGAAAATGTTGGAGCAATGGACAATCAAAATTATTAACGAACATGGTCAAGTAAGACCTCAGTTTGCAACCATAGTTGAGAAGAGATTAGATAAATGAAATGATTTTCTTGACTTTTGCTATGATGAAAACTGGGTTATGATAGATATGAGTAGATTTCATGATGAATTTATATGGTTGGATCAAACTCATCTTATTACTAAAGAGGTAATGATAGCTATTATTGGTTTGAGTGATTTTGAAAAAAATTTCCACTTTGAAATCCACATAGAAGAAAGATGTCATAGATTTTAAAGGTGCAACCTTTGATAAGTGTTCTCTAGCCATTACCATCATTAGGAATCCAACAATAAATTATGTATCGATGATGGTTGGAAATAAAATTTGCTTCACCAATAGGGATAACTCCATTTTGACCACAACAATTCAAATATGGCCTACAAAATGGTAGAGTTGAATAAGGACTTTGACCATTGTGACATCTTGAAACAACAATTCCTAGAAAATCTTGCATAGTGTAGGGAGAAAAAGCACCCATTCAAGTTTGGAACCCTAGCCCTATGCGTTCCATTTTACCTTTTACAAGAGGTTCCTGGTCAAGGAAGAGTTTTGTGGTCCCCAGATAATCCCATAGCATATCAAATTACAGAAAGACTGGACATATTCAGTAGTGATATGACAAGAGAAGATGTGTTTGTAGCTTACTTTTCAGTTTTTCAATTGAATATGCAAAGAAGGAAAAAGATACCAAAGGAAATAGTTGTTATGTACAAAAATGACATCACTTTTATTCTTACAACTGACAAGTGCTACATGGAAGTAGTTGTGGCAAGGAAAGTTTGAATCCCATCATTTGGATACGAAGTCACCAAGGAGATGATTGAAGGAATAGATAAAGTTCTTTTATAGAGTTTGGTAGATGAAACACAAGAATTATTTGGTACTATAGATAAGAAATACATTAAGGTTCATATGGAACACTTGAAGAAATATCAAGATAAGAACATGAAGAAATTTGCTCAAGAATATTTGGCTAAGGCAAATCTTACTGAGGGAGAGGTTATTGAGTTTAGGCATTTTGGAAGGCTAGTCGGCTCATCTAGTGCAACTAAAGATACTCTGAAGGAGCTTCCCTAATTCAGTTTCCTAAAGAAGCTAGTAGAAGCAAAGAGAAAGACAATAATTCTTGAGTCTGAAGATGAAGAAGAAATAGAGCAATACTGGATACATGTCTAGAAGCCTAAGGCCAAGAAAATCAAGAAACCTCTTGTTGCAAAAAGCCTATTTGAATCATTTTCTCAAGGTGAAGATCCAAAAGAGGTAGGCAAACTTTATGTTGAAGCCAATGATGTAGGTAAAATTGTATAGTTAGATATTTTCTATTATATTGTGTCAAATTAGAAGGTGTTGCAAAATAGTTTAAGGGTGATATTTTGGATGAATTATATGTTCTGAATTAATAAGGATTAGGCAAGTTTCTAGAGAAGAAGAACATACTATTAAAAACCAAGTTTTGAGTCTGTGTGTTTTGCTCTCTCTAAAGAATATAAGGCTAGTCTCATAGAAGCATACAAAATGAAAATAAGAACAAAGAGAAGTCTATGCAATCTCATGTTAGGAGAGACTAATGCCAAGGAGGATCTTAAAAATGAAATCATAGAAAAAAAAGATATCTGTTGCAAAGAATCTTGGTAGGTTACCGTCTATTGACTCCAGTAGTCCCATCGATGAATTTGAGAATGTGGATAATAATCCTATTGACAACCATGTTAATAATCTTGATGATAATCCTGTTAGTGATACATCCATTATGGATAATGTAATGGATGCCCCCAAAATTTTGGATGTTCCTCCAGTAAATCCTGAATCTAGAAAAGGTGAGGAAATTCAAGGTTCTAATGATAAAGGTCAAGATGAACAAGTGATAGCTAAGTCTAAAAGGAATTAACCTAAGCCCAAGGCTCTATTAGAAGAAAAGATAGATAATCTGGTGAAGGAATCAAATGTGAATGTATCTAGGACAATGACAATGATTGGTACCAACTCTAGTATTGTTGATGATTCATGGAAGAAATTGTTTACTACACCATTAATCATTCAACCTATTACTTTGTCTATGTAATCAATTGATTTTTTCAATGTTGATCCAATTCAAAAACTCCAAATTGGAGAACCCTTTCTATCATTTGCCGAACAAGATTTTCAGAAGAAGGATAAAATTGTTGAGAATTTTTTGGCAGCACTCCATGCTACAATGCTTGAATGTCAATTAGATTTAGACACTCCTACTGTGGACAAATGCAAAATATTAATCAGTTCAATGAATAAGCATGCTGAGAAATTGAAGGATAAATATGAGAAAGATGGAGCAGATGACCAAGAGAAGTTTTCTCAAGAAATCAAGGGTAAGTGTGAGACTACACATCATCAGCTCACACACCTAATCTTTCAAGGTCATACTTGGAAAATAGTGATATACTTTTCTCATACAAACTTTAGTGGCTAGATGTCACATAGAGTATTAAGGATGAAATGAATATCATCAAGGAAAAGATCTGGTAGGCCTACGAAAATAATGGGCTACCTAAAGACTTATCTGGTTCTAACAAATCGACAATTGAAGAGCTTCATGAGAAATATTATGACTTACAATAGGAAGGGATTATATCATTCTTCCCTTAGGTAAATTGTGAGATTTGAGCAGTGAGAGAATATCTATCATGAATCAAGAACTTTCCTAAGTCATGCAGTTCATGTATTCTACATCGGTTCCCTTCAAGAGGTAGAGAAACTGCACACATCCATGCAGGTACACATAGAGTTATTATCAAAACCTATCTCACATTGGGATAAACACAAAGACTCCTAGACCACACATGTTCAAAACCTCAAATAGTTCTCTAGTTGATAAAAGTTGTCTCTCTTAGGGAGAGTTTCAGTTATGTTTATGCATTGTTTTTTTTTTCCCCCTTTGTCATTGTTGTCAAAGGGGGAGAAGTTATGTCATTTTATGCATAACTTTTAGATAATTAGTTAGTGTTGATATTTCAGTTATTTTTCTAAAGAAAACTTATACTGTATTATATTATGTTGCCATCAATGACAAAGGGGGATATTGTTTGTTTGTTGTCGTTGATGTGATTTGATCTGGCATGTATGTTTTTGTTTTGTTTTGGCAATTTTATTCAACATATGTTATTCTTTTATTATGAAATGTATGTATATTTACTTCATGCATCTTTGAGGTTAGGTATATATCTTATCGGAAGGCATTTTGGGTCCAGTCTTATCTAGATGTGATGAAGGCATAATCTGTAAGGTATTTTTGGATCTGGTTCTATAAGGACATATTGGAGGTTTGTTCTACAAAGCACTTTTTGATCAAGTTGTAAGCCAACATATTTTGAATATATTTGTTTGTTGTTGCATGTGGATATTTCGGTCTCATCCCTTTCCATTTGAGTCAACTAACCAGAATATCTGGTGTGGATATATAAAGCCATAAATTTTGCAAATTAGAGGTATGGTTGTTGAAAAACAACTAGTTGTGTATATTTTGTATATGCAAAAATTTTGTGGATGTGAATATTGTTATATATTATATGTATAGTGGATGTATAAAATAGTTCATGAAATTCAATAGAACTGTGATTAATGCATATGTCAGATGCAACTCTAATAGTCCAATTTTGTACTTTATCATCTCATAGTTAGCCTTTTTGTATCTGGGCAGTAAGCCCTCACCATCAATGAGTGATGCACAGGTGGGGGTTAGAATCAAATAACAATCTCAACTTATAGGGCTTCTACAACACAACATTCAAAACAACTCATTTTGGCTATATCTACTAGTCTCCACCACAAGCCATTAAAAGACTTGAAACTTTACTCATGAAGTTTGGATAGGGGAAGGCTTAACAAGGACTTGTTCTATCTCTATGGAACCATGTGATATGCCCATGTATTGACTTACAATTCCAAATTCTTAACTTTTAGGACTGCACTATTTGGACTATGTGAGTATAAGGTTTTCCACACTTGAACAATGTGACATGCTAGTTGATGATCCTCTTGTCCAATCCAGGTTTAAAAGCATTCTATCTCATGAAAAAACACCTTAGGGAGACCTCAAGGTGACTCCAAAGAAAGACAACCATGACTATTCACTATTTTACAAAAGTGACTGAACTATGTCTCAAATGGACAATCACACATAAGGACACCAAAATTTGTTGTAACATTTCATATCCAGTGTGAATGAGTTGCTAGGACCCCTACACACCCTTTATAATAATTTCAAAAATGAATTACTTCTACCATGCCCAAGTTTGTAGCATATATACATGACTAATAATCATGACTGTGACAGTCTAGATGCTTAGGACAATCATCAACATATGGTTTGTTTCCTCATATTGTTACTTCCAAACACTTACAATGGATGCATAGGGTCCTTGCACCCCTCTCTCTAGAACCAACCACTCAAAAATACCACACACTTTGTCGTTCAAACAAATTATTCAACCTCACTACCTAACAAGGTATGATATACTCTAAAAATCAGACTGATCAGTCAATATTAGAACGTGTTGCCTTCATTGTGGAGTCCTGCAAGATTAGGTAAAACAAATACATGTTTACAAGAGCCTTCCCACTCATTGGTGTGAATTTTTAATGTGGGAAAGGCCAAATATACATTTTTTATGCTCACTAGATACCCTTGTCTAGGGTTTTGATAGCTTTTATAAAAATGAGTGTAACTTTTTCAAATCACAATGGATTTTAATCAAAAAAAAGGAAAATTTTCTTAAAGTCACTATTTAATATTTCCCAATAGGTTTTAGAAAAGTGAATCTATGGAATTTTTCCTTTTGTTTCATTAAAACCCATTGTGATTTGAATAAGTTACACTCATTTTTCTAAAAACTGTCAAAACCCAAGACAAGGGTGTCCAGTGAGCATAAAAAATGTATATTTGGCCTTTCCCACATTAAAAAATAAAACCAATGGGTAGGAAGGCTTTTTTAAACATCTATCTGATTTTCCCAATCTTGCATGACTCCACAATGAAGAGGACATGTGCTAATATTGATTGATCGGTCTAATTTTATTAGTATATCAAACCTTGTTAGGCAATGAGGTTGAATTTGTTTGAATGACCAAGTGTGTGGTATTTTTGATTTTTTGGTTCCGAAGAGGGGTGTGAGGACCCTCTACATCCATTTGAAGCAATTATAATTCACAACATGAGGAAACAAACCATATGTTGATAATTGTCCTAAGCATCTTGACTATCATAGTCATGTATATGCTACAAACTTGAACATTGTAGAAGTAATTCATTGTTGAGAGGACTATAATGGGTGTGTAGGGGTCCTAGGAACTCATTCCCACTAGATTTGGAAGTTTACAACAAGTTTTGGTGTTCTTGTGTATGATTGTCCTTTTGAGACAGAGTTCAAACACTTTTGTAAAATAGTGAACAGCCATGGATGTCTTTCTTTGGAGTCACCTTGAGGCCTCCCTAAGGTGTTTTCTCATGAGTTATAATGCTTATAGAATTTAATTGGGAAAGAGGATCATCAAGTAGTGTGTCACATTGTTCAAGTGTGAAAACCCTCATACTCACATAGTCCAAACAATGCAGTCCGAAAAGTTGAGAATTTATTGTTGTAAGTCAATACATGGGAATATCACATGGTTCCACATATCATAACAAAAGCCCCTCTTAGATATTTTCCTCTATCCAATCTCTATTTGTGAAGATCCAAGCCTTGTTTAATGGCCCATGGTGGAAACTGGTGAATGTGCTCAAATGAGTGGTTTTGAGTAATGTGTTGTAGAAGCCTTATAAGTTGTGATTGTCATCTTTGAGTCTAACCCCTACCTACGGATCAATGAGACAACCCCTTTTATTGTGTAATTGGTTACATATTACATTATACCTGAGAGAATGACCCTCTCTATGGTTTTTCCCATATTGGGTTTTCCGTGTACAAATCCAGTGTGATGTGTCTTGTGTTAATTTCCTTTACTGTATTTTAATTATGTTATGTGATGAGTTAGTTATAAGTTTTGATAAGTTCAAGGGACTAATGATTCACCCCTCCCTTCTCATTATTTTGGATATTCATTAATGTGCCTCTAAGAACTAACAAAATAAAGGATTTTATAAGCATTTCCATTTACTTTCATTGATATTATGTGTTGTTATGGGGAAGAAGAAACAACTTTAATCTAGGTGCATGACCCCCCATTTTCTATTTTTCACTATTTCTACCCTTTCTTTTTGTAAGATGATAGGATACAATTGGAGTAGGATGTATCAACCTTGGGATGAGTTGATACCTTACATCTATATTTGAGAGGAAACCAACTTTTTGTAGAATTTTGACCTTATTTTTATGGTCTCACAACTTGAGTTTCATTTCATTGTGTCATTCTAATGTTGTCGTTGGTATCTAGTAGGGTGCAATTTCATGTGACAATAGGTACAAATTGGAGTGATAAAAGGAAATTGCATGGTTAGATAATTAGTTTAAGTGAATTTTAGGGATGTGATTGTAAGCACTATAATGTTCAAGGAGATTATATGATATGAATTTAAAATAAAGCTAAGTTGTCTACCCAGTCTAAAAATTTAAATACGACATGGGTTATGAGATTAGCAATTATTTGAGAGCCAAATAATCATAAAAGGTTATTATAGTTCTTATTGAAAGAAATCCATTAAGAATATGTAGTGAAAGAAAGAAAAAAAATGGTAAATAGGAATTTTTAAGCTTTAGATATATGTTAAGTCTTCCTATGTATGTTTCCTACTTTTAGAGTAAATTTATCAATGTAGTTCATTTACTTTGTATTTGCAAAAGGAAAATAAATAACTTAACATTTATGAGATAAACTTAGGGTAAATAAATAATTTAAATAGTCATTACTAAATGCACCTAGAATCAATTAGGTATGATTACTATTTTTACTAAAATAAATTCTCATGTAAATAAATAAAACTAATGATACTGAATTCTACATTTGATGAATATTTTTTGTGATAAATGTCACAACTTTAATATTAAATTGGCAATCATTAGAAATGTTTCTTTTTTTAATTTATTTTCTCCAAATAAGTACCTATGAAAGTCAATATGAACTCTAATTTGTTATCTTAATGCTAGATGATTTATTCTCTAAAACTTGCATAGCTTAATATCTTGAATTTTATCCCTAAAAGGAGTGGTGCTAATAGACATTATTTTGGAGATTGACAGGAAAGGAATGTTCTCATTTTAAATTCTATGTTAATAATACATACAATTTATCAAAAGGAACAAGAAAATATGCAGTGACTTTTAGATTGTTGATGTAAGATGATGATGAAATGTAGATGTTGTAGTGGCTAACTCCATAAAAAATAGCTATTGTAATGGCTAGATATCTCAGTGGAGGCTCCACAAAAGCCAAAAACATAATTAACATTGAATATGTAGTGGTGAAAAATTAGGGTTTCCATAACTAGATATATGAGAACCACTAATTCTTTTACTTAGGAACCTGTACATTAAAGAGGGGTAAACCTGATAGATCTAGCCAAAAATCAACAAGGATGGGCTAAGAATTCTATCGTATTTGTGGGATTTGGATTGATTGCCCTCTTTTAAGTTGAATTATGAAAATCCTAAAATTAGGGTAAATGTGCTGAAATTGAAGTAATTCTTCGTGAACAACAAGCTAAAATCATCAGATCAAGCCACAAACCTAGATCTAAGGACCATTAGTGTATCCGGATCTATTCCTCGAAGGAGCTTCTGAAATGTTCTAGGACTGGTCTTCTTATCTTGTTGGTCCTCTACACATTTCACCATCCAAAGCAAAACGTATTTGTCTAGCTTATGTTGAAGATTGCAACTTTGCACCTACTTCGTACAAAAAGAAAGAAGGGGAAAGATGTTAAGAATAGGGGTTTTCTTAAGTCAAACCTCAATTTAGGAATTAACTTTGAATGAAATATTACAAATACTGAAATAAACAATGGAAAGATATACCTCAGATCTACAATGATTGATAATGATGATTTGTTTCTTGAATCTAATCACATATGTTGTATGAAATGGAATGAACATGAAAAAACCCTAATCACACATGCATACTTGCATATGAATGATGTATGTTTTCTTCACAATGGTTAATTTATTAATTAGGATGACCTCCAATAGTCATTTAGAGCCACCAATTTAATTTCCCACTAGAGAGATAGGTCGCATCCCTATCTTGAAAGTCAAGCCCCATTGAGGGGGACCAAGGCACTAGCACCCTAATCCTCCTCAATTAGGGACCAAAATGAAGGCCCATATAGGAGGACACCCCTCCAAAGAATCCTTTGGTAGGTGCATATGGCATAAAAAATGGAATTGAGACACTAAATGAATATAGATAGGAGATGAAGGGGAGACGAGCTAAAGTAGGGGCACAAACATGAGGTGTAAATTGGCTGGTGATAATTTATGATGCTACATTCAACCCCCACTCTAACAAGAGTATGAGCCTATGCATATACTCATGGTAAATTAGATGAAAGAGAGATGAGAGAGATGGAAGAAAGGAGCACAATCACAAGGAGTATAAGACATCACTAATTTCGAGGAACAAAGTGTTAGAGGTCTACAAAATTTATGTTGTGTTCTCCTCTTTTTTGTTTCCTAGATTCCTTTGGGTTAGGGTTTATTGAAGTCTCAGTAGGGTTTTTTCTTTGATTCGCCATTCTAAAAAAACCCTTGAGTATTTCTATTTTGTTGTTGACTAGTGTTAGTGGGTGTCAATTCTCTGAAGTCATAATTAGAAGGGTTTCCCGTCATGTTTGAACTAACCCAGCATGCTAGGTAATATAAGTCTAGTTGGTTACCTTTAATGTGGGGTGAAATTTTTATATGTCGTGTTTATTTTTCTCTTAAAAGGCCTTTAGGTCTTAGGTTTCTTAACGTACTTAAGAGCCATGACCTCGTTACCCTTTTTTAGTTGTTACCTACTGAATTATCTATTCAAGTGATGGCTTGGAACATTTTTGCCAAGTGAGATGGTGAGATCTCATCTTTGTGCCTTTGGGTTTTACCCCACAAGGGTTTCCTTATAGCTTCCTAAGTGTCACATGATAGCGGGGTGTGCATTAACAAAAAGAGGAATTTACCCCACAACCCCCTTTTGTTTAAAGGTTTATCCCGTGGGATAGAAGGGTGCACAAAATGGTTTAGAGTAAATTTATCTTCCAGAGGTTGTGAGACTATGGATTTGCAATTGCAGGATAACGAGATGAGGGAAAAGGTTAAGGGCAGTCTTACCCTGCAAGCGTTGTAAGATAACAAGGATGTGTTCCTCGATAGGTGAGACAAGTATAAAGTGTTATCTCTACCATCCCATGAGCCATAGGAAAGAAGACAAGTTAGAGTGAGGGCCAACGAGTAAAATATTTCAAAGGATGTCTCTCGTTACCTCGCATGGGAAATCACAAGATGTTCATGCTAAATAGTGAACAGTTGTGGATGAAGAAATAAGAACCCTGTGGGCTAGCAGGGAAAGTTTTAAAGGTAAGGGATCGTTTACCCCACAAGGGTGTAAGGACTTAGTTAAAAATGACATGGGATAGCGGGCAAGATGCAAGGTGATTCCCCTACCACCCGACACAATAAACATGATGGAGATAAGGTTGTTGCTAGAAAAGTGAGGATAAAGGAGAGGGATGTCCTTATGGGCTAGCGGGGGATTCTTATGAAGTAAAAGAAAATTTACCCCGCAAGAAAAAAAGACTCCCCAAAAGCTAAAGCGATATAGCGGGTAGATCTAGAATGACTTCCATACCAACCCATGAGAAAAATAAGGAAGTTGATCACGTGGAGTAACAAAATGAGTAAAGAGGATCAAGGCCCGGCAACCCCGTGGCACCAAGAGGGATGGAAAAACAACATTGCGGGGTAACAAAGTGGATGAAGATAGAAGGACCCTATTATCCCGCGGAAGGAAAATCATATGAAAAGGTGGCAAAATTTTATCAAATGCGGGACTTTAGAGTAAGTAAAAATTGAAGGTGGTGGAGGATGAATTACACGGAGCCATGTCATCCTTCAAAGGGGTCAACGATGCAATAGCAACTTTCCGTGCCCAAATCGATGGTAGAGTTTGAATTTGAATGCCACCAACCAACTAGGTTTACATGAAGAAATTAATGGCAGTGCCCTTGTGATTGATAAAGGCAAATTTTGAAGCATAATTGTCCACCCTGCATTCAAATAGTTATTAAAGAGCGAATATAGAGAAATGTGAGGTAACCCAAAGAATTTATCGAAGCTATGATTGTGACCAAGTGCCTCTGAAAATCAAGTAAGTGATTACCAAGACTCACTTTGTGCTATTATGAAGAAATTAGGAGTTGTGTAGGGTTTTTTCTTGGAAGAAGAGTTTAATTCTAGTACTAGGATAGTAAAATGGCCTCCCCAATGAAGAACACCACCTTCCCTACTAAAAAAACTTTAGAGAAGGGAGAGGCTTCCTCTTCTATGATTAAAATCACCCACGCTACTCTCTTGGTTGTTGTACACCCTACTACAGCCATTTTGAATGAACCTGCAACTAAGCCAAACCCTCCTTCTATTACCCAAACCCCTCCAAGTATAAAATCAAGCTAACCCTCCTAGGAGGGAACCTATAAGCCAAAAAGGAAAAGGCTAGTGAAGAAAGTTGTCGCCAAAGCTATTGAAGAGACATCAATTGTTGAAGAGCCCAATCCCTCCTTGCAAGCTGAAACTTTGCCACCCAACAAGAGGAGGAATCCTACCAAAATGGCCTCTGCTACATCCTCTGCATAAGCCCAACCTAATTTTGTAGAATTGGACCCCTGAGAGGAGGCTCCTAAGCCAAATAGAAGAAGAGCCCCTACAAAGAAGGCAACACCCTCCTCTACCGAGCAAGTCCCTCCTGCTATAGAAAATCCTTCTGTTGTGGAAAACCCTACCTGTGTTCAATAGGAAGAACCCTGACAAGCCCCATCTTCTTTAGTCCTAGCCAAGAGTGTCGATGAAATAGTAGCAGAGGTAGAGGAGAAATTGCAAGAGATGGAAAAGAAGAAAAGAAGAGAAGAAAGGGGTTTATACCAAGACCTTTTGGAGTTGTTCAAAGGCTCCACCATGCATGAAACATTCAAGATAACCTTTACTGATAGGAGTTCCCACTACAGGGATGGTTTCACCATAGATAGGGGGTGGGATATATTTATTATCTCTATGGGAACAAGGATAAGGCAAACCCGGTCTCAAACCCATGGAATCTTAATTTGGGTAAATTGGTGGTCCCAAATTTTTTGTAAATCCAATGCTAATCAAGAAGCTTTCCAATCATTACCAACCCCTAAGAATCACTATTTGAATGGCCAGGGTATATTTTGGTTGATGTTTCAAAAGAAGTCATTATTGAATGTTGTGACTTAGATAAAAGTGCCCTAAAAACCATTGACATTAAGAGATTAAGAGCTGAATATACTTCAAAAATAAAGTTTTATAGGGAGAAGCTGTTGGCCCAATATAAGAAAAAGATGTACAAATGGGGGAAGAACTATATTTTGGATTCAGAAAAGGAACCTTTAAATCTGTCAACTTTTGAGGATTATTTTGTGAAAACCTACTATGTTATATGTCAGATTTTGAGAGAGGATTGTGGGCTGACTCAGATGCCAATTAAATACATGACGATGGCCATCAAGATCTAGCAACCTAAAAAAAATGAGCTTTATGATTTTGCATCTTATATCCAAGAGAAGATACATGAGGGGTTGATAAAGGAAAAAGTTGATAAAGTCCAATTGGAGTACAAACATTATTCTCTATTATTGCATATAACTCTTTTCCAAAATAGGAAAGATTGGAATGAGGCTTTACAGGTGAACAAAATTGATCCTTGAATAGGAAATAGGTGACCAATTTAGAGATGGACCCAAGTATGGGATAAAGGGTCTAGGTACTCAGATTATAGGGCATTCTTTGACCATTTTATTGTAAGGTTTTAGGGATGTGTGGAGTCCATATACCAAGGTTTCCAATCAACATGCTAAAGGTATTGAGAGTAAAAAATGTAAGGGAAAAAATGTTGAATATCTAGAAGGAGCATTTTCCCACAAATTTTGTGATTTTTTCTATTTTTTTTATTGCACAATAATTAGGGTATATGGGTGCCCTTAGCCACCCCAAATATTGCCAATCATTGTTCTCGTGAGACATACTTTCATGGAATTCATGTGGCAACTCATGTGGATGGAAAATGAGTTATTTAAAACTAAGATAAAGGAAACATGCCTTCCCTGGATGACTGTATATGGAGATTTGAATGTGGGAAGTGAAACCCTTGAGAAGGTGCAGAGCATCATGGTGATTGCCTATTGCCTCAAAGTAGGTCAACCATGAGAATTTGATCCTAAGGATTACATTAATGACTTGAAAACCCATAAAATGAAAGTAAAGGGCTATTCCCACCATTTTGATGAGTGTGGGGACTTAATTAGAAATTTTGCTCCAAGTGAGGTTGACCAAAGAAGGAAGAAGTGGGAGTATATGAAGAAGTTAGAGAGGGAAAGGAGAGAAAAAGACCTCAAATTTTAGGGATTTTATTCAAACATTCAAAATTATTATGCTAGAATGTTAAATAAAATGAGAATCTTTGATGCCATAGTCTCTAGTGAGCTTCCATAGAGAGAGGCAGAGCAGCTAGGAGAAAGGTTATAAGTAAGGCATGTATATATTCTTCTAGATGTTCCCAAGGAAAAAGGGAAAGGAATTTTGATTGAGGAATCTTCTCAAGATGCCCCCTAATAGCTATCTCCATAAGAAGAAGAACTTGTTGCAGTTGTGATCAGAAAAATTGAATAGGGGAAGGCTAGTATATCTGATTTTTAACATGTTATAGATGATAAAATGGATACAAATGTCCAACCAACATCTCCCCCAAGGAAACCTTCAAAGATGATGAAGCAATAAAGGTTCTCTTGGACTTGGATAGGGCAATTATTCTTGGTGTTGTTCCAAAGGATGAATCTAAAGATGAAAGAATAATTGCAACTATTCATTTTATGTCTGATGACAATTTTGTGAATACTCCAAAATTCAAGGCCTTTTGCTTAAGGGAGAAATTAAATAATTTATTAGAAGAATAAATTGACAGAAACAATATCAATTGCACCCCTTAGGAAATGAGGGAAATGGTAAAAAATAATGGCATGTTGCTAATCCCTGGATGGGACTTGAAAAATCTTTCTATACTAGATCAAGTAATGAGACAAACAAACCCAATATATGCCCAAGAATTTGGGACAGGGTCAAGGTTCAATCCAAGTATTAAAGAATTTGCACTCTAGGCAAAGGCCCTGAATATAGAAAATCTCGTTGTTCTACATGGGATTGAACAAAAAATAGGGGATGCAATTATAAGGACCTTGGCAGATACTACATCAGTGGAAGCTGCCACAATATCACTACATGATACAAATTTTGAAAGGTGGTAGCTGAAGAAGAGGAAAAGAGACATGCAAATCTCAAAAGAATGCATGTGACTCTTCATGCTGATCACAACAAGTTGTATATTCCAAATGTTAAATTAAAGAAAGAAGTGGCAATAGGAGAATCCACCAAGATGACAAAGCATCATCTCAAAGAGATAGAAAAGATGAGAGAAGATTTGCAAAGGATGAAAGTAGAAGCTAAAAATAAATACTTTGAAATTAGGAAGGCAACATTTTTTCAAATCACAGATAAGATGTTGGTGAAGCTAGGTGAAGTGCATTCTTCTAATTTTTTTGTATTTCAACATCTCGCCCATTTGGGTGACATTATTGCATTCTTTCATCCATTTAGGACAACATGGTTTCCTAGAGCCACCATGTTAAAAGATATTCTTTTGGCAGTCAAAAATGTGCCTGACTCACCCTAAATTATGGGGATAATATGGAAAAATTATAATCTCATGATAAGGGAACTCCCACATGTAGAGGAAAAGAGAAAGTTATTGAGGAAGAAAATATACTCGTTTAAGCGCTTTCAGAAGGGGGGAATTCCTACAATTTTGACTAAGGACAGATAAGTAAAAGACTTGGAGAGGTGGAGATCATATTTCAAAGGTTCAATTGATGCATTTTGGAATTCATTGGCAAAAGATCCTAATCAGCAAGACAACTACCATTTGACCATTGAAAAGATTCTTGACATTGATTCTTTATATCAAAATTTGACATTGTTCATCACTAGATAAGCACTAGTCTCTCCTTCTCAAGGTTCTTTAGGGTCTTATTTATCAAGAAATCATTTTATTTTTGTTTGTAAAAGTAGGTGTAGGATTAGGAGTAGCTTAGAATCGATCCCAATAGTTGAGTGAAAGTCTAAAACCAAGATTGCAGCAAAAGTGCAAGTATTTTAGATTTCATTGGTATATTTTCATTGGGATATCTACTCCATAACAATGTTCATGTATGTATCGAATCAGTTTATCTAGACATTGTTCACATATACCTGCCTTGGTCCTATAGAGCCAAAGAGTAGAAGGTTTCAGTCTTGTAACTGAACCTTGTTCATTGGCCAAGTCCAGTCCTCAACTTGTTGATGAGACAGTGACTAATCCTCCAGGGTTTATGATTTTTTTATTTGGGAACCAACACAAAGCCCCCAATATTAGGATCTTAACTCACTCAAATGCATACAAGAGCACACAAGAAAAGATAAAAAGGAAAAACAAAGGAAAACAAAAAAAACAAAGAAAAAAGGTAAAAGACACACAACACAAAAGCTAAAGACCAAAGACAAGACCTCAAGTCAACTAGCTAAAGAGACCTCGATATCAAAATGTCTTATTGACTAATATCATTCTTGAAAAATGTCATCTCAAGAACACAAGTGATCACATAAAAGAGAAAGAGCATGCATCATCCGTGAACCACAAATAGAAAAGCTATGAGCTCACAATAAGAAAGAACAGAAGCATGGATGCATATTCTAGATGTGTTTTTCTAGGTGATCCATGAGGAGAAGAGAGAGGACATGGATACATATTCTAGAGGTGTTTTTATAGGTGATCCATGTCGAAGGGGAGAGTGTTACAAGGTGTGTGCCCTTGGTCTCCTTGTGTTGTGCAGCGCAAGCGATGGTTTGCGGCATGGCTTAACCGCCTCTTGTGGATTCTATGTGTCACACAGTTGTATCGAGCATTAACGGTTCAATATTTTGGTGCAACAAAAACTGTGTTTAAAACAAGTGGTATAAGAGCTTGGTCATGGGTTCAAACCCCCCACTTGTGCTGGGGGGATTGTTGCAAGGTGTGCATCCTTGGTCTCCTTGTGTTGTGCAACACAAGAGACGGGTTTGCAACATGGCTTAACCTCCTCCCATGGATTCTATGTGTCATGCGGTTGTATCAAGAATTAAGGGGGCAATATTTTTGTGCAACGACAACTATGTTTCCAACAAAGAGTAGGTACAATCTAGTTGTGTTTTCCTAGTTCCACTCATTCTCATGCGTGTGTGCTAGTGATGTCTATTTTCAAGTATATAGCACCCCGTATAAGAATTTTTTTCTCTCTAGTTTCAAGCGTGCTTCAACCTATTTAAGATGTATAATGCAAATGAAAATTGCAAGGGGTGAATGTCTAGTTTCGAGAAAATCTTGTATAAGAGTTTGTTTTCTCTAGTTTCAAGAATGTGCAACCCCATTTAAGATAGATATAAGCCTGGCTTTGAGGGCATCATATGTAAGAGTTTATTTTCTCTTGTTTCAATGATATATACCCTATCTAAGACATATATAAAATGTTGCATCTAGTTTTGGGCATGAAGCATCTTGTATAAGATTTTGTTTTCTCTGGTTCTAAGTTTGAACACCTTGTTTAATAAATTCAAATACATGATACAATATGGTATAAAAAGGGTTATATGTATGCCCCCCTTAATATGTCAACATAGACCTATGTTGATGTCTTAAGGAAGCTAGAAACAAGGACACCCACCTTAAACACCAATGAGATATCATTTAGGAAGCAATATCATAATTCCAACCTAAGGAGGGAATACTCTTATAATCAAGGATAAAATAGTCGAAAAAGAGATATCTTGCAACAAATGTAAAGATGATCCTTGGAGGAGAAGAGATATTTGCTCAAAACACATTTACCCCCAAGAGGAGTTTCCTAAACAAACATAGCATCTTCTACCAAAAGAAGGGAAGGAGAACAAGAATGTCTGCCTTCCCCCTATCGCTAGGTGAAAGAAATTATTGATGAAGTATGACACACTTTTGACCCAATGTGAGGAGTAAGTTTATAATAGATATACATTTCCAAGTGAAAAAGAGGTTGTAGCCAAGGACATACACCTCTTCCATAAGAGAGAATCCTTGATAAAATAACAAATTCACACAAGGAACAACATCAAATCATAAGAAAAAGCCATTCAACATTTGAGGAATGTGGATCCTTAGATAGGACAATAGAGAGAGAGAGAGAGAGAGAGAGAGAGAGAGAGAGAGAGAGAGAGAGAGATGCCCCCCCAAATGTAGGGACAATGAGAAGAATTATGAAACCTCTAAGGTGAGATTAGACATAAGAAAATGCACATTATACTCACATGAATAAATATCCAATGTAAGAAAAGACATTAATATATGTAAAATGCAACTCTAAAGAAGAGGTAATCTTCAAAGGAAAAGAGAGAAAACTAGAATAAAAGATCATATATTCCACTAAAGAGAAAGATTAATCATAAAAGACATACCATTCCACACAAGAAAGGATATCAAAACATGAAAAATACAACCCCTAAATGGAATAGTGACAATTTAGATAGAGAGAAAGAAAAAGATAAGGCTCTTTGCCCCCAAGTATAGAGGCAAGAATGAACCATGTTGCTTCCCCAAGATGTTTAATATTGAAAAAGAATCACCTCTTATGACAAATAGCCCCCAATTTAGTTAACTAATTGTGTCATAGGGTGAGGAGAAACATGAAGGGTGAAGGGAGTGCTAAGGCACTACCTTTTCACCAAGAAAATGAGCAAGATTAGTAGTGTGAGGTATGCTAGCAAGATCACATTATTCTTGAACAAATTCTTTAAATGATTTACACATTCCAAGAGAGTGATAACTCCCACGATTAAAAATGAAATTTTCACTTCCTTCTTTATGTTTATTGTTAAATTTTACAAAAGGAAAAATAACATTCTTATAATACTTCAATCTCCAATAGATTCTAGTTGATAATTGCTCTCCATCATCAATAGGTGTAGATTTAGTCTTTTGAGTTGTAGGACAAGGGATGTTGGAAGAAGACGGAATGTCATCTATGATTTTAACAGTTCAATTATTAATTAGTTCTTGCATACTTTTTTTAAAATATAGACAATCATTAGCATGATGGTCATGAGTTTGATGATATGAACAAAAAGGAGTGTTTGAAGAAGAAGCATCCTTAGATGGATGATAAGTCTTGTGTCTTGCAAGTTAATCCTTAAAATTTTGAATTCTAAGGAGATCATCCATAGGGGACTCATGATAATGTGCTAGACCTTCATTATTAGCTCGTGTAGGATGATTTATAGGGACTTTAATTCCTTGTTCAAATTTTCCAAGTCCTTGTCCTCTAAAACCTTGTTTTGATATGATGTTATAGCCACTCATATAAGAAGTTATTTATTGAGAAGGAGGAGGAACATTATAATTGATCTCTTTAAAAATTTTAGTGTAATTATATTTAAAGGGAGAAAAGAGAAAAGTAGATGAAGAAGGAATATCTTGTGTAGGAAGATTTTCCTTTCTATCATCACACATATCTTGTTTGATGAGTTCAGAGGAAGATCCTTATCATATAAGGCCTCATCTTTACTTAATGTTGTGTTGGGAGATAGATCATGAATGAAATGTATAGCATCATCTTCTATACAAATATTTTGATGACTAAGATAGGCTCTAGGAGAATAAGGTGGTGTTGGCAATTGAAACTCATCCAATAAGGGTTAATGGCTTTTATAGTTGTCATTGATGGAAACTCTTCTTCAGGTATTCGGAACTCAACTTTAGGTATACATATTCCTTGTTTGGGTTAACCAGAATTCATTTCACTTTACCAACAACTGGCTAAGTCATGATCCCGGTAACGTGCATTTGGAACCCAGTATTGGATAGGACCCATGTTAGAACATAATGTTATTAGGGATCACATCCATATAACATTTAAATATAATGTTATAATATAAGGTTACAAAACCTTATATATTATATTATTTACAAGCATATCCCATTTGAAATAATTATAATCTAATAACTATTAGATTATTAATTATTTATGAGTGGGGGTTATTGAAAAGGTCTGACTAGTAAAGCCACCCTTCCTCCTATATTTAAGGAGGTTCTCTCTCATTTGAGAGATATGCTAATTTGGAGATTTGTTGTGACTGGTGAGTTACATCACTATGCACAAGAGGTATTACTGGCCATGTGGAAGTATTGGAGGAGTATCCCCAGGTTCATGTCTATTTTATGATAGACTATATTTGTAAGTATTTTAATTAAATGATGCTTTATGGGGTGTTTTACCTGAAAGGGTTTTCCCTGTGTATATGTTGTGTAATGTGTACATTTATGCATTTATGTTTCTCATTTCATTTATTTTATAATCTTGTTTACAATGATTAGTATCCTAAAATCCTTATTTCTAACAACCCGTTTAGGAGATATTAAGGTCCCAATCATTTATTTCATGGATTTTATGGTAACATGTGAAGGCCAACATGATCATTGGGATTATGTTTGAGATTCATTATGATTCGGTGCCAGCCGACATGTTTATACTTTTCATTGAAGTCAACATGGTGGAAGATAGAAGGATATTTTAAGAGATCCTTTCAGCGATAGATCGAAGAAGATGTGGAATGTGAATTATTCAGTGATTATTTGTATGCATTTTGGTTAGTGATTAGAAGCATCTGTGTGTAGTTTCATGTGCACAACATAATCGGTAGAAAAATAGGGAAAAATAGAGAATCAACAAGCCGTTACATAGTGAGTATTATAAGAGCATGAACTGGAACTTATCCAGCACGGTCTGATGCATCTTATAAGTTCATTTTACTTTTTGATTACTATGTAATATTTTGTAAGTCAGTGAGACTTCCCATTCTATGTTTGAGCAGTGAACTCCAGGAGGTTGGCCTAATTGCATGTGTAATCCCCTACATGTAATATTTTTATACCTTGATCAAGTATATAGATATTGTGGGTATCACCCACAACATGGTTTTTCCCTTTACAGGGTTTTCCATGTATAAATATTGGTGTTATGGTGTTGCCTCTTTATGTGTTATTTGGTGTATGCACTTTGATTTTATTTACTGTTAACCGGTTAATAATCAATAAGTTCAAAACTATCATTACCAGTAGAACACTAATTCACTCCCCCCTCTTAGTGTTTTTGGATTCCAACAATTAGTATCAGAGCTTGGTTCGTCAAAAGAAGTTTAACCACTTGAGGAAGATCCGAAATTTAGAATCAATGGAAACCAGTATGCAACAACAACTTCAACTTGCTCTTGAGGATCTTGATAATGAGAAGATGGAGAATAGTAAATTGAATAATGAACTAAAGCAAGCTAGAGAACACATCATTTTATTGTAAGGAAATATTTTAGTTGTTAAGGCTAAGAGAAGGGAACTCTATGATCAATTGCAAAATCAGAACAATGATGAGGAAGATGCTATGAAGGATAAATGTCTAAAACTCACTCATGAGAACATTGTCTTAAAGATGTAAGCCCTGACCATGAGAATGTGCAAGGAGATTGAGGACAGAAAGAAAAATGAAGAAAACCTAGCTCAAGCATTGAAGGATAGATCTGGTGAATGCAACAAACTGACACATGAGAATGATATGCTGAAACTTGAGTTGACCTAGTCCTAGAATAATGAACAGGAACTTGAGAGACAAATTGTAATCATGAGAGATGACCTAGTTATTTCAAATGAGTACAATGAAAAGTTCAAGGATAGCTCTGCTAAACTTGATGAACTGTTGAAGAATCAAAGATATGCTAATGACAGGAGAGGTCTTGGTTATGAAGGAGAAAGCTCCAACACTACACAACAAGATCAATCATCTGGATAAAATCAAAATCATACCAACAACTGGAAACAGAAATCACCGATAAGACAACCTAATGCTCACAAATTCAATGATACATGCTTTGTTTGCAATAAATATGGTCATATGGCTAGTCAGTGCAGAAATAGGAATAATCAGAACAATACATCATTCACCAGTCTTGGAAATGTAAGATGTCATGCATGTAATAAATTTTGACACATGGCTAACCAATGCAGATCAAATGGAAATCAAGGAAATCCAGGGTTTAACAAAAAAATTCAAAAAAATGATATTGTCTATTATGCATGCAACAAGGCTAGACATATTGCTAAATATTGCATAAGTAAGAACCCACTGACAACTAATGAAAATGTAGATGAGAAGGGAAAGGCAAAAGTGGAAGACACAAGACAACAATATGAGAAAAGATGGGTAAGAAGATCGGATACACAATCGACAGATCACCCAATAGAGTCATTAGGTCCTACACTGGTAGAAGATACAACTGGTAACTAAGGGACTTTGCCTTAGGGGAAGAAAAATCATTGAAGATCATGCGAATACCCTGGATTGGATCTGTAGTCAAAAATTTTTGATTGCGGATAGGTACTCAAGAAATTTTAGGAGTTTATCGGAACCTACTTGCAAACTATGTGAATTGGTAATGTTTCCCGATAACGTTTATGACAGTGAAAATTAGGGTTAACAATGATAAAAGGGTAAAGTAAAGTTATTTTTGTCACATAAGTGATCGAGCATTCAGACGAACAATTTCCAGAGCGATTTAGAGTTCAAGGCAATTTGTGCAAGCACTTTATTTTTAAAAGCAATTTCATCTCCCGATAATGTCTTGAGGTATTTTACATTTGCAGAAACCCTAGTTTTCATATCTAGTTATTATGGCTTCTTCATCATCCTGCATTGACACTCCTTTGGTGGTGGAAATCAAGAACCGCCCCCATGTAGTTTTTAATAAATATCCTTTCAAGTCTCTTTTGGATGAACCATTGGGTGCATTTTGAAGCATTTGTCATGGTACTCTTCACACTAAGGATATTAGGGCATACATACATTAAAATATTGAAAATCTTGGAGGATATGAGTTGTCCTATGTTTCACAGAAAAACTAATCACTGACAACCAGCTGAAATCAAAATTTGCACACTTGAAGACGAAGGGTTTCACTCAATTCATAGATTTTCCTAATTTTGATGAGGCGGAATGGGTGTGATATGTTTTGAGACACATTCATAGAGAGTTTGTCTGGTTGGACAGGTCATACAAGATTCTAGAGGAAGTGATCAAGAATGTCACATGTTTACACAAAGTTGGAGGCGTACCCAGCCCTAGGTGCAAGCTTTCGAGCTCTGAACTCAACAAACTCACAAATGCTAATTTTGATGGTTGATCTATGAGAGTTGATGATGTAAGGGATATTGATGGGAAATTTGTTGTAATGATTATAGGTTACAAGGTTTATCAGTCGATTCGACTAAAATTTGTCTCCAACAACAACATTTTGGTTTCTCATAAAATGATTAAGGAGGATGCACACTACGATCTTTGCAGCATAATGCTGAAAGAACTCACGACAAATCTCTAGAAAATCAAGCAAGACAAAAAGAATACTTTTTGGTATGGATCTTTTGTTATCTGTTTGGTATTTTACTTTTCTGGTAAAGTTCCCTATTTTGGAAAGATTCAATGGACTTTTGACCGCCTGTAGCATCTCAGATATGTCAAATTTTGAATAGGAAAGGGGATAAGCTTAGCAAGGAAAATCTATGGGCATTTTTCAAGACTTTTCCAGAAGAAATGAAGAACAAATCTAGGACCCCTAAATCTATAGTATAAAAATATAGGGATAGTATATGTTTTATGGTTAACAAAGATAAATGCATGATGGAAGTTGTACAACCAAGAATAATTTGGATCATGCCAATGGGATATGAGGTGGACAAGGCCACACTGGATGCCTATGCACAACACCTATTGCAGGCATCGATAGATGAAAAGGAAGAAAAATTTGGGAAATGCCAAGAAAAAAGACTTAAGGTTCAACAGGAATAGGTCGTGCTAGCAATAAGAAATAAAATGACTAAGGTTGTAGTGGAATATCTTATTGGTGAAGGTCGTGATAGGAAAGAAGTTGAACAAAAAGTTAAAATTCTTGAAGCCCATAGGAGAGAAGAGATGAAGCAGAAGAGGAAAGAGGAAAGGGAAGCCCAAAAAGAAGATCAGGCCACTCCCAATGTGGTCTCGATACAAATAGAAACTTTCAAGAAACCGGAAGCACCATCCATAGAGCCTGCTACTTCTAAACCGACTAAGTAGAAGGCCATCCGACAATATATGACTATTTCTTTCGAGGAAACAAAATCAAATGAGGGTGTAAAGGAAATTCCAAAGAAGAAAGGTGTAGAGAGGGAGAAGGGGGAGCAAAATAAATAACTTGTCAAGTAGTCTCCCTAGAAGCCCAAGATAACAATTGTACATAAGAGAAAACCCAAGTTAAATGAGCAGTCCCAACTAGAAGCAAAGAGGAGAACTGGTAAGAAGAAGTTGGCAGCTCAAGATTTAATCGATCAGATTATTAATGATGGGAATTTAGATAGTATTTCTTTGTTCTTTGATGTATTTGGGGAGAAGGATAAGAATAAAATTGAGGAAGCAATTCTTTTATATCTTGATTCTTTTAGTAGGGCATTGATTGAACTTGAGAAAAATTTGCCTAAAGAATTGTATGATAAGTTAGAGGCCAGAAAATTACATGCTCAGACTTTAGACTAGCACATAAAAGAGGCAGAATTGGTCAATCTATATCCCACATTAACCCCTCCAGAGATGACATATTTAATTAATAAAATCGGCTCATCCGAATTTAATCCCAAGCACAGATTAAACAACCTAATGTTGGAAAGATTTGAGGAGATTCAAAAGGAAACTGTAGATATTTGGGTGAGAATTCTTTTGAGTTTGGGTTATTAGCTTAGTTCTAGTTTTGTGCAATCTCAGAATATTCACTTGCCAAAAGGTCAACAACTGGCAAACCAACAAAGTGTACATACTGAGAAACTGGCTAGCACTCCACCTACTAGCACTGTATTGGTTAGTGAGTCACATTTTACATCAGACGATTTACTAGCAGATAATGTACAGATTCCAGAGGACACAAAGGCACATACAAATAAGGATACAATTAATAAGGGTGCAAAGAATGTTTAGGATCTGGATAGGGCACCAAGTGGCAAAGCCACTAGTACACAAGAGATAAAAGATTCTAAGGTTATCTCACCGACAGGATATGGGTAAGGAAGTTGTGAAAGAACTCTCTTCTAGATTGGAAATTGACACTACACCCTTAGCCAAAGGGAATTTGTCACAAATTTCTATTAGTTTTGACAAACCCTATCACAAAATGTCACCAATAGAGAAAATTTTGGCGGTAGCATCTCTTCAGGTTCAAGCTACCCAGAAATTGGCTCAAGCAGAGTCAAAAGACAGAAAATTAATTGAATGCAGTTTAAAATTTTGAACTGGTTAGTACTAGAATTTCAAGCACAAGAAAGCACAATCTCATCTGGTAAATTGGAAGAAATTATTAATTTTATTCCTAAGCACTATGATTCTTTATTGAAAATTTCATTAACGGAGGCTAAAGAAAATTTTGTTGTGGCCTGGAAGTTAACATTTTTGCAAATGATTGAGATTGATAAAGGCAAACTCCAAACTTGCTTGCAATCCATTGATGCAACTTTGGAAGAAGGAGGTAGTGTATATAAGACTTGTCTAGATTTTAGTAAACTCACAACATCCATAGACAAGCAACTGCCAAATTGTAAGAACAAGTTAATTCAGATTTCCAATTCTTACAACCTGGCAACAAATCTTACAAGTTCTTTAGATGGTTCAATTTGGGCAGTCTTGGATCAAATTTTGAAATTGGAGAAGGATAGGGATAGTATAATAAAGAGTTCAAATGAGCTCCAGAATCTTATTGGTCCTTGTTAGATAATTTATTGTTTCATAAAACTGAATGTATTTCTAATATGTAGAGAGATGATCTCACTACATCAGAAGAAATTGAGTATCATGCCACTCTCTTGAATGGATTCATCTCCATTCTCGATTCACTCAAATAAGGTTGGGATATCTACTTTTTATTTTTCAAGAATATGTATGCGGACATTATAAAACTTGTATAGAATTGACTTCCATTTATAAATGTACAAAATTATTTCAGGACACCCCTCTTTTTCATTGATGCCAAAGGGGGAGAGGAATAAAGTGAAAAATGTATATAGCTCTTAGGGGGAACATCTGATGCATATGTATAGGTCAGGTGGTCAAGAAGATTCAGAGGCAGATTGGTACTATCATCATTTTTCACATGAGTGTTGCCATCAATGCCAAAGGGGGAGATTGTTGGTAATTGACACTCGTCCGATAAGGGTTAATGGCTTTTAGGGTTGTCATTCATGGAAACTCTTCTTCAAGTGTTTGGAACTTATATTTAGGTGTACATATTCCTTGTTTGGGTTAACCAACATTCATTTCACTTTACCAACCATCGGCTAAGTCCTTATCCTGGTAACTGATCCCAGTAATGTGCATTTGGAACCCCGTAATGGATAGGACCCGGTTAGGAGATCTTAAGGCCCGAATTATTTATTTCATGGATTTTATGGTAACATGTGAAGGCCAAAATGGTCATTGGGATTATGTTTGAGATTCATTATGATTTGATAGCCGACAGGTTTATACTTTTCATTGAAGTCAATATGGTGGAAGATAGAAGGATATTTAAGGAGACCCTTTCAGCGATAGATCGAAGAAGATGTGGAACACGAATTTTTGGTTGCAAATTATTTAGTGATTCTCGGTATGCATTTTCGTCAGTGATTAGAAGCATCTATGTGCAGTTTCACGTGCATAGCATAACCGGTAGCAGAACAAGGCAGAACAAAGCATCAACAAACTGGTACATAGTGAGGATTATCATAACATGAACCAGAACTTATCCAGCATCGTCAGATGCATCTTATAAGTTCATTATACTGTGATTACTTTGTAGTGTTTTGTAAGTAAATGAGACTTCCCATTGTGTGTTTGAGCAGTGAGCTCTAGGCGGTTGGCCTGATTGCATGTGCAATCCCCTACATGTAATATGTGTATACCCTGATCAGGTATATAGATATTATGGGTATCAACCCCACTGTGGTTTTTCCTTTGTAGGGTTGTCCACGTATAAATATTTATGTTATGATGTTGCCTCTTTATGTGTTATTTGGTGTATGCACTTTAATTTAATTTACTATTAACCAGTTAATAATCAATAAGTTCAAAACTATCATTACTAGTAGAACACTGATTCACCCCCCTCTCAGAGTTCTTGGATTCCAACAGGTGGATCTAGAGTGATTGAAATACAAATATCTTGATCTTTCCCCTCTTGCACTAGGGTATGCGTATGAGAAGAAGATGGGGCCATCTTACTCTTAAATGTTGTCTCTCCATTAGAGAGATCATTCCTAGGAGAATTAGCTTGATCTTCATTCAAATTAGATGCCCTAGGAGAGGTACAAGTATTAGGTTTTCCATTAACATCTCTAGGATTGGTATCTACAAAATATTTTAGGTGATTGTTGACTAATTTTATGTCAACCTTAGCCATGAAAAAATCTGATCTGAGAAAACATTAACTGGATAAACCTTGCTATAAAAGTCCTAAAAGAGCCCTAAAACCCTAAACCGTAAAGAATTTTTTCATTATATCCTTTTCAGGCTCAAAAAAATATAATTTTTTGTTGACTGGCTCAGGCAGTCAAATCACTTAACATCTACTGGTGAAAGGGGCCTTAGTCCATGGCAGGACAGGTTTCCCCTTTCCCCTTTTATGGACAAGAAAAGCTTCATGGATCTCACCATTTCGCAAAGTGGGGGACTTATTATTTTGTTCCCCCCACAAAATGGCAAAAAAGGCTAAGTGTTTCACTATCTTGCAAGAGCATCACAGAATATTCCACCCTTCCCCGCAAAATAGTGAAGCAAAAGACAAAAGCCCATGGTGGGGCCCCATCCATGAAGCCACAAAATAGATGTGGTGACATAATGGCTTTCACCATTTCATAGCGGTTAAGGCCAATGCAACATTCAAACCCGCAAAATGGCGATAGGCCCACAAAGCTGAAAGGAGAACCATTTTTGTAGGGTTGTGACAGTTAACATTTAACCATCACTTGACCCTACGATTTAGCAATAGACATTATTATTTGGTAGTGATGAAATACAAAGCCATTCTAAAACCTATGATGTGGTGATATCTTTTGCCATTTTGTAGGGTCAATGTATAAATATTTTTCAAGCATTATGAAGTAGTGATAGGATAAAGTGGACCTCGCCCACTACGTGGCACAATTTGGCCCATTAGATTTTCATAAAGAGGCCTATCAACAGTCATGTTTTAAAGTTTTATGAATCCATTTGGAGGAATTTGTGGCACAATCTCATGCGACATGGATGATCCATGGGTAAATTTCAAATTTTTAGGTAAATGATAAATTTTAATCCACGGACAATCGACAACCAATTGCAGAACTGGTTGGTGCCCCAAATCTGATTAGATTTCAATCCAATTGCCATAATTCTTTACCTTAACTCCAAAAGTGACCCTAAGGAAGTTTTTTTGGATTCCAGCTACAACTCTTCAATGTAGATTGAAGAATTTTGAGACCTGCAAGTTGATCTCAGACACATCATGCACAAAGATTTCCCTTCATCTACTGATATTTTGTTTCTTCCCAGATGGGGAGGATATTTTCAGACATTGTATGCACACAATTAGATCAACTTGTTGATTTGATCCTTCTTTAATATTTTGTAACCTAACCTTGGGTAGGGTTAGGGTTTCTTAACTATAATTTATCTCAGTTATTCCTAAATTATAAAGGCAATTTTGTAACCCTATTAGAGGGATTCTCTCTTCTTTTCTTTTATAGAATACATGTTTCTTTGTAATTATAAAATTACTTAGCCTTTGCATTAATATAATTTACTTATTTTGCCTTCACTCAGTTCTTACAACTTTTTTAATGTTTTTACCTTATTATTTGAATCCATTCTTATTTGTTTTCCTAAGTTGTTTGTGGTTGTATTAATCTCCCTTTAGATGTCACCTGTGAACTATTTTAGTTCCTCTTGCCATTTTTTATGAATTCCAACCCTCACTCTTCACTTAGGAAACTAATTAGGATATAATTTTGTGCATTTTTTAGGTAATTTTATTGATTCCTTGTGCAGTTATAGGAAGAGAAGATCACATTTCAATCTAGGTGCAAACCTTTTCCCTTTCAATGATTCCTTCTTCCCCTTTTCCCCCTCAAATCAATAGATTAGGATTTATATGTGTTAGGTTTGTCCAACAACTGTTGGCAAGAGAAATTGTTCTGAAAAATATTTATGAATGAGAAATGCCTAGGATTTGTCATTGATGGCAACTCAATTCAGAAATCATATCAAGTGCATGTATATTTGATTTACTAGAAGTTGTATTATCATTAGGCATAAGTCTGGAAGGTCGAATATAGTAACCGAAAGAGTATGAGTAGAGTGTGTAGATCTTAATTTTGGTTGTGTAACTTTGGTTGCGGTATTAGAGGTAGATCATTAGAGGTTTGAGGTAGCTTATTCTATAATCCTTATATCTGGTGTTGATTCATGAGCAAGATTGAAGGTTTGGTATCTGGTAAACTAGGAAGAACAAGAGTAATTTGATGTAACGTGTGATTTGGAATCCTTGGGATGATTTTGGTGATTGGTTTTGAGTTCAAGGAGATTGGATTGGCATATGTGGAGCCTATTATCTTGTTTAGTTCTACATATGGATTTATGGACAAATTGAGCTGACTTGTTGGTTACACATTTCATGTTGGGTGTTATGCCTTTTTTATAAGCCAACATGGGAATCGATCTATTTTGTTGATGCAGATATATAAGATAGACTTGTATGATCATTTTGAGATAGTAGTTGTTGTTGGCATATGGACACTCCAATGAGACATTGTATGTGATTGAAGGTTTTGTCATTGATGGCAACCTTGCAATCCTATGGCATCGGCAAGACATCATACCGGCAAAGCATTACACAGGCAAGACCGTGCACCAGCATCAACAGATCACTCTACACCAGCACCGGCACTGGCACAGAAGAAAACATGTATACCGGCATAGAGGCTGATAGGATTTTTGTTATGTAATATTTTGTTTATTATTGTAAGTTGACTTGGCAAATTGTAAAATGACTCTTGTATATAAAGGAGATCATTGTAGACATTCAAGGAAGTAATGTAGCGAGCATAAAGAAAATTATTAGGTAGACCTAAAGTGCGAATTATAGGTCAAGGGTATATGTAAAGAACAGAGAAAGAACCGGTACTGAATCTAGCATTGGAGATGCTATTGTAAAGTAGTACAAGTCATTGGATTAGTATAATCCTTATTGTAAGTTAGTGTGACTTCCCATTGAGCAGTGAGCTCTAGGTAGTTGGCCTTCATGCATGTGCAAGTCCCTATTGTAAGTAATATTCTCTTATTGGCCAGTGAGTGAATATTGTGGGTCACAAATCCCATCGAGGTTTTTCCCACACCGGGTTTCCTTGTTAAACATCTTGTGTTATTGTGTGCTTTTCATGTGGATATTTTTTATTCTGTTTATTGCATTAATTCTTGTATGTCGGTGCACTATTATTTTATGTTGTGCATGTTTTAACTTAAGAAATTATTATTACCGGTTAGATACTAATTCACCCCACCCTCTCAGTATCTATGGGAATCCTAACAATTGGTATCAGAGCTTGGTCCTCCATTTTTAGAAGCCTAACAACTTGAGGAAGATCTTAACACCAGTAAAGATGGAAAATCTGATGAAACAACTTGAAGGAGCTCTTACAGACTATGATGCAGAGAAGTTGAAAAATATCAAATTAGAAGATGATTTAAGAGTAGCTCAGGATATCATTCAGGCACTTCAAGAAAATCTTACTGTTGCAAGAAATAAGAGAAGAGAACTTTGTGAAAAATTGCAAAATGAGAATGATGAAAAGGAATCACTTAATGATATGATAAGCAAGCTGAAACAAGAGAACATGACAACAAAAAATGAAATGTAGGATATGACTATGAGATTTTGCAAAGAGATTGAGGATAGGAAGAAGAATGAAGAAGAATTGACCAGAAGACTAAGTGATGCAGCAAATGAGAACACAAGACTTAGCTATAAAAATGACATGTTGAAGATAGATCTGATGCATACTCAGAATGACTCAAATGAACTGATGAGACAAAAACAAATCTTGGAAAGAGAACTGGAAATTGCAAATCAACATTAAGAAAAATTCAAGAAAAGCTTAGAGGAACTTGGTACCTTATTGAAGAATCAAAAACCTAAAGGTGACACTTCTGGAATTGGCTTTGAAGTTGGTGAAAGCTTCGGTACTGCAAATACTCAGGATCACAGCAAACCGATAAGACAACCTAATACTTATAAATTCAATGGAAAATGCTTTAACTGTAATAAGTATGGTCATAGGGCAAATGAATGTAGATCTAGGAATTATCAGAATATCAATACACCCACCAGTCAATGTTCAAAATACAACAAAGTTGGTCATAACTCTGAAAACTACAGAGTGAATGTGAGATGTTATGTTTGTGGAAGATTTGGACATTTATCTAATCAATGCAGAACACAAACCGGCATAGGTTATGGGAAAGCTATTTAGAAAAATAATGTAACTTGTTATGCATGTAACAAGATTAGGCATATTGCTAAATTTTTTAGAAGTAAAAGTACATCGGTAGACAACAAAAGTGCTAGTTTGAAAGGTAAAGAAAAAGTTGAAGAGGTTAAGAAAGAATTCTCAAAGCAATGGATTAGAAAAGCTGATCTAAATATTGGGAATACTCCTCCACCAGTAGAACCAACAAATGCTTCACTGGCAGGACAGAGCAGTGCTCCACTGGCAGGAAGTTCTTCATCTAATTGAAGAAAATTTCCTTGAGGGTTTGGCAATCTAATGACATATGTGCTATTATTCCCTCGGTTAGAGATAAGAAGTTGAAAATTACTTATTACCGACAGACAATGTTAAGTGAACACTTAACCGGCATGCAATTAATGTGGTAGATGGTGAAAAGACATTATAAAAATAAGGTTTTGGCTCCATTTCATTTCACCATGATTTCAAATTTTCAGAGAGCGCGAAGATTTTGAGCTAAGGCATTTCGAGCAAGAAGCAAGCACACCCCAAGCAATCATCCATCCAAGACAGAAAAAGGTATTTAATCATGGCAACCACCTTTGCAATTGAATACATAGAAAACCCTACTGTTGTGGAAGTAATTAAAAGATCTAGGCCCATATTTCAGTTAGTCCCCGAGATAGCAAAGAAGGATGATACCGTAGGTGCATTTTCTCAAATCCCTAAAGGTGTTGTATATGCTGAAGACCCTAGAATGTACATCCACTACAATGTTGAAGAGTTAGGAGATGAGGAAATCAAAACCATGTATAAAACTGAGATATGTGATGATACCGGCAATGTTAAAGCTGAACACAAGGTTATTGAAACCCTAGGATTCACAGAAATCCTTAGCATTCCTGAATTTCATAAGGATGTGATTTTAAGTAGAGTTCATGGAGAATTTTTTTGGTTAGATGCAATCCATAAGATCACCAAGGAAGCTGTAAAAGCTGTCACAGGGTTACCGACCACTGGTAAGAGACCAGATAAAAACAAGAAAGCTTCCAATGACCTAGTTATAGACCTAATAGGTGCAACATTCGATAAGAGATCTCTAAGGGTTAATGATGTAAAAGATATCAATGTGAGATTCATAAGTATGATATTAGGTTACAAAGCCACTCATGCTAATAGACTTAACTCATTTTCAAGTTTATGCATTAAGAGTGCTTATGATATGGTAATAAACAATGCAAAAATTGACATCTGTGAATGGCTAAAAGATGAACTGATAGACAACCTTGGAAAGATAAAGAAGGATAAGAAAGGAACTTTTAGATTTGGAAATATGTTAGTATGCCTAATGCTTCACATAACAAAACAAGTTCTCGGTATAGGATATAAAGAACTAGGATATGACATACCAGTAGGAAACCAATTGACAGAACTATTCAATACCATGGGTGAGAACAAGGAGAACAATATTCATGACTTTTTCCAAGCATTGAAAACCAAAATGAAGAAAAGAATAAGGTTATCTCAGAAAATAGTAGACAAATACAAAGATGATATATGCTTTGTTATTAAGAAAGATGAAATCTAGATGGAAGCAGTCATCCCAAGGACAATTTGGGTAACTGAAATGGGCTATGAGACAGATGATCACATAGTTGAAACTTATGCTAAAGCACTTCTAGAAGCCCCCAAAAAACCTAAGGAAGAAGTATTTAGTAGTGCTGAGACCATAGAAAGCCAAATAAAATCTAAGAAAAGAGTAAAGAAGGTTGAGGCATTTGTGAGGAAAGGATCCAGACAAACAAAAGCCATTAAGGAAGATGTACTAAAGAAAACCGGCATAACAAAAGATGAGTTGGCAGCTCCACAACCTAAAGCTCATCTATCACCGATAGGTACTTCTTCGGAAGGTGACATGCCAACAACTTTTAAAAGAGTTGTTAGGAAAAGAGATCCCTCACCAGCAAACACTCCTTCACCTAGAAGGACAAGGAAGAAGAAACAAGTAGTGAGATCTCCGATTAGAAAGGTCAGATCCAAGAAGAAGCTAACACCAAAGAAAAAGAAAAGGACAAAAACTGACTTGGCACCTCTAGACATATTGTTAAATGAAATCACAAAGGAAGGAAAATCGAAAAACATAGAGAAAATTTATGACACTCTATCTGTTGATGAGAAAGGGCAAGTTGAGGAAAGTGTAATATTGCATATGGACATGTACAAGAAGTTTTTGATGGAAGTAGTTAATGAAATTCCTGATGATTTGTACAAAAGACTTGAAGCCAGAAGGCAAGCAGTGATTGAATTAGATAAGAAAATAAAAATAGAAAAACTACTTGTTGTATATCTGGTAAAATCTCCCAAGGAAATTGATGATTTGATTGCTCAGGCAAACCAGTCAGTATTCTCTACTGCACACCGACATATTTCACTGATGGTAGGAAGAGTTACTAAAGTAACAGAGGAAACAGAAGATGGTTGGGATATATTCCTGGTTGACAAGGAAAAACAAGAAGAATATAGGAACCCTAAGCCTATAAAGGTATATCAGAAGGATAGGGACAAGGGGAAAGGAAAAGTTGGTGGACCACCAAGCATAAAGGTTAAAGACAACCTACCCCACCTATGAAAATTACAACCATTGAAGACCAACCGGAAGTAGAAAGTATGGATGTAGAGGATAGCAATCCTAATTTTGAAGTCCTATACATTGTAAATGTTGATACCCAAAAGATCAACATAATAGTTGATAAAGATACAACTGACAAGTCAGATATGGCTAATGAGCCTCTGGTAACAGGAGAAACAAAGAAACCGGCAGAGGATACAGAGAAAAAGGTAGAATCTGAGGCACAGACAGAGACAACACAACATGTAGAGAAACCAATAGAGCTAAAGGCTCCATAATAGGTTCACAAGGAAACAGTGCCACTGGTAAGTAGTGCAGTAGGAAAACCAGTGCTAAAAGAAATGCAGACACAAACTGACCTGCCAAAGGTCAATACAAGCATGGTTACTTCCACCAGCACTCAGATTGTTGGATCATCATCAACATTCAAGTCAACAAATGTGACTAAGGTATTATTAGATTCTATAAAGAAAATAACTGACTGCAGTTCACAAGCTTATAAAGCAATAGATGATTCAATAACAATTTTGAAGATAATTGCTCCTAACTGTAACATAGATAATATAGATTCTTTAGGACAATTGGACACATTATGTAAATATATTTCTAGAAATATTGAGAAAATAAAGGAAGAATCAGTAAAGGACAAGGTAGAAAAGGAGAAACAAAAATTATTTGATGAAGAAATAAAGAAGTGTAACATAGAGACTTTGACACACTTCTACCGGAACTATGTAGTTTGTTGAAAGAATATAAAAATATGTATAAAGATACATGTAAAACAAACTTTTTGACTGTAGATATTGACAAGAAAATAAGCAAGACACAGGATGAGATAAATAAGCTTAAAGACAATTTTGTCAACTCATCAGATTCATTATCAGTTTTTGAAGAGAAGATTTCTCAAACTGGAAAGAGAAAAAGAAAGAATAATAAACAAGGAAAAACACTTGAGATCTAAACTGAGTCCAAGATTGGACTATTTAGCATCTCTACGGAAGGAAATCTCAGAGGCATTAGCACAGGGAAGCAAAACACCGGCAAAACATTTGTAGCATCTCATCGGTACTGTGAAGAGGACTGAAACAACAATAAAAGATAGTAAAAAGTTTATGGATAGTATAAACTTAATTTTGGGAGATCTTTTTCAGATAATAACTAACCAGCTATAGGGTTGAGGATATGGATAGATATAACTACAAACTCTACTAACATCTTGAAAACCTTTGTTATTGATGCCAAAGGGGGAGTAGTAGGATGAGAAATTTCAAAGACAGGAATCATATGCTCAGGGGGAGTCCTCATATTTTTGGTAAACTTTTTGGACTACACATTTTGGACACTTTTTGAAATTTCTCATGAGTGTTGCCATCAATGCCAAAGGGGGAGATTGTTGGGATATGGACACTCCAATGAGACATTGTATGTGATTGAAGATTTCATCATTGATGGTAACCTTGCAATCCTATGGCACTGGCAAGACATCATATTGGCAAAGCATTACATAGGCAAGACCATGCACCGACATCAACAGATCACTCTACACTAGCATCGGCACCAGCACAGAAGAAAACATGTATACCGGCATAGAGGCCGATAGGATTTTTGTTATGTAATATTTTGTTTATTATTGTAAGCCAACTTGGCAAATTGTAAAATGACTCTTGTATATAAAGGAGATCATTGTAGACATTCAAGGAAGTAATGTAGCGAGCATAAAGAAAATTATTAGGCAAAACTAATGTGCGAATTATAAGTCAAGGGTATATGTAAAGAACAGAGAAAGAACTAGTATTGAATCTAGCATTGGAGATGTTATTGTAAAGCAGTACAAGTCATTGGATTAGTATAATCCTTATTGTAAGTCGGTGTGACTTCCCATTGAGTAGTGAGCTCTAGGCAGTTGGCCTTCCTGCATGTGCAGGCCCTTATTGTAAGTAATATTCTCTTATTGCCCAGTGAGTGAATATTGCAGGTCACAAATCCCACTGAGGTTTTTCCCACACTGGGTTTCCTCATTAAACATCTTATGTTATGGTGCACTTTTCATGTGGATATTTCTGATTCTATTTATTGCATTAATTCTTGCATACCAGTACAGTGTTATTTTATGTTCTGCATGTTTTAACTTAAGAAATTCTTATTACCGGTTAGATACCGATTCACCCCCCCTTCTTAGTATCTATGGGAATCCTAACAGATGTGTGGTAGATGTGTGAATATTGTTGTGTGATGAGTGAATGAGCATCAACATTAAAATTTGATGCTCTAGTATATGACTGTACAACAGAACAGGGCATATAAGTGGAACATAGGAATACAGTCAGATTGTGCTTAATCAAAACTATTATTTGGCATTAGTAGATGCTATTCTTTAGTTCAGATACTGTTGTAATCATTTGTAGGATAGTGAGTCCTCTGAGTTGTAGCCCTATTTTGTATTTGAGCGGTGAGCTCTAGGCAATGAGCCTGAATGCAAGTGCATTCCTCTTTTTGTAATATTATTATACTCCTGATCATGTTGGCATTTTTGATGATTATGTTGTGATTGTCATTGATGGACACACACTTGCATTGAGATTATTTTTGTATGTATGAGTTATGCTCAACCGGCAATTGTTCCAACTGGTATGATGCATTATAGTCCTTAGACTATTGGTGTTTTGCAGAAAGTGTTTACCGATCTGAAGCGGTATGTTGATGCCAAGCGGCATGAAGGATCAAAGTGGCAGAACACATTTCTCAGTCTTCATTTTGTCAAACCAGTAACCGGTATTTTGCTTGAACCAGTATATTGTATGAACTGGTAATACTCTGTGATGAGTTACCAACCAACATTTTGTGATGAGTTACCATCCACCGATTGTTTGATGGTGCTGACACTTTAGCGGTGCTTTTTTTGTCATGTTACTAGAATATGTCTAGATACATTGAACCTAAGAAATTGTATTGTAATCCTATTGGACCGACATGAAATCAGATTCCTTTATAAGGACATCATGTCTAGGGTTTTAGGTTGTTGTTGCTATCGTTCCTGTTGTTGCTAGGGTTTAAGGTGGTTGAGGAGTTAGAGAGAGTATGAATGTGTAGAAGACTGAAGTAATGTTGGAATGCATTAGGAACAAGCTATCAAGGATCTAACCAAGCAATTTGTGCTATTTGCTAGATCACTCACTTGTTGATTATTCACATCTTCAACAAGTCTGTAGCCCTTAACCTGGTAGGCCCAAAAGCCTTTTGTAAATCCTCTAACAAGGTGGTTCACATCTGTGGATCTAAAATCCTCTAGCAAGGTAGTCTTTAATCAGACTTATCTCCTAATAGAGATTGAGATTCCTAATAGGATCTGTTCTAGTAAAGAATATTGTAAGACCTTAACTGGTTTGACCTTAACCAGTCTAGTTCCTATTCTGCAGATAGTTACTTGTGAGTTCCATCTCACCGTGGTTTTTCCCATTTGGGTTTCCATGTCAAAATCTCTTGTGTTATGGTGTTTGTGCTTCTATGGGTGAATGCATTATTTGCTATTTGGTTTGCATGTGTTCTAACCGGTTTGTTTGTTAAACAATTTTATCGGTTTACTGTTAGTCTAGCAAAGTGTTTAAGTGCAAAGATTTTTGGCATACTAATTAACCCCCCCTCTTAGTATTCATCAATTGGTATCAGAGCCTACCTTTCTATAAGTTTAACCACTTGGAAAGAGATATGGGGGAATACACATTGAGGAAACTTACTCATCGGGTCACTCAGTCTGAGCAAGCCTATGATGATCTTATGGTAAAATACAAGGCATCTCAAGAAAAGAGGAGAGATCATGCTGAAAAGATGATGGAGCTATCTAAAAATAGTTCCTCTGATGAAGTGAACATGGAAGCCCTGATTCAAGAAGTAGAAAAGCTGAATGAATCCAATTCCAACCTGAGAAAAGAATTGGAAGGACTGACTATTCAAATATGTCAAGAGCTTGAGAACTGGAGGAAAGCTGAAGATTTGGTCAAAGACAAAGATCATGAAAACTCCAAGATGAAGAAAGAGATCAATGCCCTAACTGCTCAACTCCATGCGAGAAAAGTGGAAAAGGAAGACATGCAAGGAGAACTAAAAATTGCCATCTCTAAGAATGAAATGGAAACAAATGCTGCTATTTCCAAAGAACTCTCTGAGTCAAAGGAAATACTTGCTAAGTTCAATAAGAGTACTGTCAAGCTAGAGCAAAAGCTTGAATCTGCCAAA
Organism: Cryptomeria japonica; assembly: GCF_030272615.1. Lineage (NCBI taxonomy): Eukaryota > Viridiplantae > Streptophyta > Pinopsida > Cupressales > Cupressaceae > Cryptomeria > Cryptomeria japonica. The sequence continues at coordinate 591,085,946 of NC_081407.1, forward strand.
CCAGTCAAGAATACTGATGGACTTGGTTATTCCAGTCATGAGGAAGGTGAGACCTCTGGTACAAATGCTGGAACATCAAAGAATCAACCAACATCAAAGGATAAAGGTAAGCAAAAGTTTAAACCTATTTGCTTTAACTATCTTAAAGAAGGACATACTGCCAATGTGTGTAGAAGCAAGGCTTACAATAATTTTTCTTATTTTCTAAATGATAAGCCTAGATCCTATAAATTCAATGGTAACTGTTATGCATGCAACAAGTTTGGGCATAGAACATCTGAATGCAGGTCTGTTATGAATAACACTGGAAGATATCCTCAGAGGACCCAAGGAGTTGGTCCTGAACCTTTTGTGAACTAGAATCATAATCGGTTTAATGCTTTCAATCATTAATCAAGAAGCGATGGCTATCAAGTGGCAACCGGATGGAGAGAAAACTGTTGGATTTGTCATGGTCATGGTCACACTACTGCAACATGTAGAAGGAAGAATGGAAAAATGAACAATGGACCCTGGAGAGCACCTGGATTGGTCTACTATCACTGCAACAAATCGGGTCACATTGCCAAATTCTGTAGATCAAGAAAGAACATATCAGATAATATACCGATCACTTCGAAAGGAAAGATAAATGTTGACACCGTTCAAGAAAATATGAACAAAACCTGGAAGAAGAAACCAATGATGTTACAAGAGGAACCAGTTTCTGCACCTAGTGTAGAAATCACGGAACCAACAAACTAAGCTTCAGAATAGCTTAGGGGGAGCAAACGGCAAAATATTCCAAACCCCTGATTTACACTGATAAAAGAACTTAACCGGTATGCGATACCTGTCATTTGGTAGAAGATCGGAAATGGTAAAAGGCAAATTAGGGCTTACGCCCTAATGGTAGAGCATTAATTACGGTAGGTGAGGAATATATTTAAAAGGATTTTTCAAATCATTTCTCACTATTAGTTTTCAAGCAAAGAAGGATTTCAAGTGTAGAACGAAGAAAAGTGATTTGTGCTACGATTCTGAGAAATTTAAGGAACCTTGAAGGAGATTCAAATTCAAACTGCAAATGGTCAAGTGAAGAACGCAAAGTTGTGATTTTGCAACCGACAGAGTGTGAGGTGGAGAAGAATCTGAAAGCCCTAAATTCATGATTTTTGAAAGGTATTCTTTGAGTTTTCAGTTTCTATCATGGCTTTTGCATCCCATACTAGCTCTACTACATCTGTAGATTCCACAAGCTTTATTCAACACAAGTCTAGATATAATGCCCTATCACAAGTTCCAGCTGGTGTGATAGTAGAAGAGGGAATCTCATATTACATAGATTGTAAAATCGAAGACCTAGGGTCTCTAGCAATTCACTCACAACTAGGTTTATTTTGTGGACAAGATAAAAAGATGAAACTGGAGTATAGTATTTTGGAGAAGAAGAAGCTCCACAATGTTGTTTATTTCCTAGAGGATTTCACAGATGATCACATTAGGATCATTCTGAGCAGAGTTCATGGTGACAAGATGTACCTGGAAAGAACACATGATATTACACCGCAAGCAATTCATGTTGTCACCGGTTTTTGTAATACAGGGGAAGTGCCAGCTCTAAGGATGGCAAGCAAAACTGAAATGTCCAAGCTCACCGGTTCAGTGAGCGACTCATGAAGAATGACTGTTAATTCCATCAAGGATGACCTCATGAAATATGCATGTATGGTCATTGGATACCGGACGTTCTCGGCCAGCAGAATTAACTCTGTATCTGCTGTAGCGGTAAATGCCGCTTACCGGATGATCAAGGAGGATGCATTATGTGACCTATGCACCGGTATGCAAAGGCAACTCCTCTTGAATCTTAAATTGATCAAACAGGATAATGCATTGAGGTTCAAGTTTGGACAGCTACTAGTTGGGTTGTTCTTTTACTTCCAAGGCTACTTTCCAAGAGTAGGTGATGTCTAGTGGTCTGCTGACCAACCAATAACCAAGCAAATCGAGGAAAGCCTTCAAGTAGTTGGAACCGGTTACCCTAAAGCTCTGAATAAGTACTTTGATGAGTTTCGATGCAAAATAAGTTAGAGGATGAGAATATCAGGTGATATTGTCAAGAAATATGAAGATAATATGTGTTTCACCATTAAAGTGGATCAATGCATAATGGAGGCTATTGAGCCCAGACAAGAGGAAGTGGAGCCTATGGGCTATGAGGTAATGAATGATATGCTGGAAGAATATGCCTCTACCCTTATTGCCTCACCGCTTGATCCAAAGGCAAGGAGAACCAGAACCTACCAAGAAAGGATAAAACTGGTTGAGGAACCCTCAACAAAGAAAGGAAAAGAACCTTCAGTGAAGAAGGCAAAAGCAGTGCCTTCAGCTTTAGCACCGGCTACTGCAGCCAATCCTAAAGTGACCAAGTAGTCACCAGCTAAAAAGAAACTAGAAGCAGCACCTGCTAAAGTCTTTGAGAAAAAGAGGAAGACAAGGAATGCTTCACCAGACTTAGAAGAAATTGTGTCTGAGGAAAAACATAAGAAGACGCAACAAGCAAAGAAAAAGACAAAGAATGAACTGGCATCATCGGCACCGGTAAATATTGACATCTCCTCCTACAAACCTTTGACACATTGTCAAAGAACTATCAAAAAAATTAGGAGAAAAGTGCTAAATGATTTGATTGATTGTTTTGATGACTTTAATGATGATGAAAAGGAAGCAGTTGAAAAAGAATCATTCAGTATTTATGTGTTAATGACCAATCACCTTCAGAAATTAGATCTGAGACACCGGATTCTTTGTATAAGTCCTTAGACAATAAATGGTGCATTGCCATAGAGCAGGAACAAGAAATGAGAGAGAAAGTTTTTGCTGAACATTTTTCTGATGTATCAAATTCAGAACTGTTTGAAGTAATGAATAAATACAAAGGCCTCTTCTTCATAAGAAGAAGAAGACTCCTATTACTTGAAGGGAAGGGTCAAGAAGTGCTCAAGAATACACACACCCTTTCTCTAGAATCTCTTAAGATGCATCGAGTGGCTGAAGCCAACAGGAAGGCTAAACAAGAACCGGCAATAACAAAACTAGATGGAGTGTTTGATGATGAAGGAAACCCAGTTACTGAACCCATAGACACTATTGATGTTGATGATCTGGATGGAGAGGATGTTGCTCAGGGTACACCATCAAAAGTAATAGGACAAGTTGAACATGAAATAAAGAAAAAGGAAATAGAGGACAAAAAGGAGGAAGCAAAGAAGCAAGTGGAGGAGAAGAAGAAGAAGGATGAAGAGGAGAAGAAGAAAAAGAATGAAGAGGAGCAGAAGAAGAAGAATGAAGAGGAGAAGAAGAAGAAGGATGACGAGAAAAAGAAGGAGAAGGATGAAGAGGAGAAGCGAAAGGAAGTAGAGAGGAAGAAGGTAGAGGAAGACAAGGAAGAGGAGAAGAGGAAGGAAGCAGAGAAGAAGAAAAAGGCAGAGGAGGAAAAAGAAGAAGAGAAGAGGAGAGAAGCAGAGAATAAAAAGGCAGAGGAGGATAAGGAAAAGGAGAAAAGGAGAGAAGTGGAAAAGAAGAAAGCTGAAGAGGACAAGGAAGGCTAAGCGGTAAAGAGCACACAGATGGAGACTCCAAAGGCAACCGATAGTCAAGCCAAACTAGCTGACCTCACTAGTCATATCAACCTCTAGTCTGCAAGTGAAATGGAGTTGATGCAGAGCATCAAGGTTGCTCAAGAACGCCTTGAAGTCATATGGAGGAAAAAGGAGCAAGATGTGATCCAAGCTGCGGTGGACACTCTTACCGGTTTGTTACCCAGAACAAACCTCCCCAGTACTGACTCATCATTGGCCCAATTGAAGCTCCTATGCACAATAGTGGATGATTAAGTGCAGAACTTAGAATAGGTACCAGAGGCAAATGCTAAGAAAGAGCATCAAAAGGCTCTCAATATTGTCCTGGTGAAGAAGCTTAATGAGCTCCGGTCTGAACTGCAAAAAGCACAGAAGGATATAAGGAATGCTCTAGATGAGGGGAATCTTCTACTCAGCAAGATTTGCCAACCCCATCTGTTCTGTGATGATGTGCTTACACAAAAGCAAAAGCTTCAATCTAATTTGCAGTTATATATGAGTACCTTCAAGCTGCCATAGGACTCTTTTACAACTTATGGGCAAACCATTCACTAGTTTCACATCTAGTCTGCCAAATTAGAGTTGGAAATAAACACCCAGTCATGAGATTTGTAGGAGCTACAATTGGTTCTACTCCCACATCTGCAAATACTTCAGAAGTGCTATCTTAATCTGGATGCCTTAACGGTGACATAGGAGATGAGCACACTAGATGCCATGGAAGAACAGGTCTCCCAGATGCAGACAGAGAAAGAAGTGGCAACCTCCCTACTTGAGTCTTGGTCCTTATCTATCAAACAATTTTTGCAGAACTTCAAATCTGTTTTTGACAAGTTTTATTCCTTATTGTCATTAACTCTTATTCTTTTAATCCTAATGACACAAGTGTTAATCTGTAATATTTTGTTGTCATTGTTGGCAAAGGGGGAGAAGTATAAATTTTGAATGTTGTAATGTATACTTTCATGCTATTTATGTTAAGAAGTAGTATACATTGTATTTTCTACAAAAGGGATAGTGTATATGCTTAGGGGGAGTAATTTTGATTCTGGCATATTTTGTGTAAAACACTTAGATGTCAAAATTTCCTAAGTGTTGCCATCAATGCCAATGGGGGAGATTGTTGGAATTTTTGATGATTATGTTGTGATTGTCTTTGATGGACACACACTTGCATTGAGATTATTTTTGTATGTATGAGTTATGCTCAACCGGCAATTGTTCCAATCGGTATGATGCATTATAGTCCTTAGACTATTGGTGTTTTGCAGAAAGTGTTTACCAATCTGAAGTGGTATGTTGACCCCAAGTGGCACGAAGGATCAAAGCGATAGAACACATATTTCTCAGTCTTCATTTTGTCAAACCAGCAACCGGCATTTTACTTGAACCGGTATTTTGTATGAACTGGTAATACTCTGTGATGACTTACCAACTAGCATTTTGTGATGAGTTACCACCCACTGATTGTTTGATGGTGCTGACACTTTAATGGTGCTTTTTGTGTCATGTTACCAGAATATGTCTAGATACATTGAACCTAAGAAATTGTATTGTAATCCCATTGGACCAACATGAAATCAGATTCCTTTATAAGGACATCATGTCTAGGGTTTTAGGCTGTTGTTTCTATCATTGTTGTTGTTGCTAGGGTTTAAGGTGGTTGAGGAGTTTGAGAGAGTATGAATGTGTAGAATACTGAAGTAATGCTAGAATGCATTAGGAACGAGCTATCAAGGATCTAACCAAGCAATCTGTGCTATTTGCTAGATCACTCACTTGTTGATTACTCACATCTTCAACAAGTTTGTAGCCCTTAAACGGGTAGGCCCAAAAGCCTTTTGTAAATCCTCTAACAAGGTGGTTCACATCTGTGGATCTAAAATCCTCTAGCAAGGTAGTCTTTAATCAGACTTATCTCCTAACAGAGATTGAGATTCCTAATAGGATCTGTTCTGGTAAAGAACATTGTAAGACCTTAACCGGTCTGGTTCCTATTCTGCAGATAGTTACTTGTGAGTTCCATCTCATTGTGGTTTTTCCCATTTGGGTTTCCACGTGAAAGTCTCTTGTGTTATGGTGTTTGTGCTTTTGTGGGTGAATGCATTATTTTCTATTTGGTTTGCATGTGTGCTAACCAGTTTCTCTGTTAAATTGTTTTACCGGTTTACTGTTAGTCTAGCAAAGTGTTTTAAGTGCAAATATTTTTGGCATAATAATTCACCCCCCCTCTTAGTATTCATCAGATCAAAATATAATAGTATTATGGGTTCAAATCCCATCGTGGTTTTTCCCTTTCTAGGTTTCCACATAAAAATTCTAGTGTCATGGTTTTGTAGTTGATTGGTTTATGTTTATGCACTTTACTTTCCTTCTTATGTATCTGGTGGCTTAAGAATTAGTTTGATAAGTATTTGAATTACAGAATACTTATTCACCCGCCCCCCTCTCTTAGTGTTCATTGATTCGAACAATTGGTATCGGAGCTTAGTTCCTGAGAAGGAGCCTAATAGCTTGATGAAGATCCAGAAGATGGAATCAATGGACTCTGGTTTGTAGAAAAAACTTACTGTGGCACTTGAAGATCTTGATGTAGCTATAAAAGAGAAAAGTAGCTTGAGGAGAAGTCCAGAAGTAGCTAAAAATTTCATTGAATCTCTGAAAGAAAAAGTGAACACATCCAGAGAGAAGAGAAAAGAATTGATGGATAAACTCAAGGAGAAAGAAGAACAAATCATTGACAATCAAGCCCTACAAGACAAGATAGATGAATGTGAGATGCTTGCTAGAGAGAATGATGTCCTGAATAATGAGATGCAATCCATTGTGATGAAGACAACAAAGGAGATTGAAGACATGAAGAAGAATGAGGAAAACATGACTCATTCATTGAAGGATAGATCTGAAGAATGTTGCAGATTGAACTATGAGAATGATCAGTTGAGACTTGAATTGGTGTAATCCAAGAATGATGGGCAAGAACTTGAAAGATAGATCATAATTATGAGAAATGAACTTTCCATTGCTAATGAGTACAAAGAAAAATTCAAAGCTAGCTCAGTCAGGCTAGATGAGATGCTAGAATGTCAAAGAAGAGGAAAAGACAAGCGAGGACATGGATATGAGAAAGGAGAATCCTTTAGTTGTAGACAAAGAAATCATTAGAAGAACAAGAGACCTCTAGTAAGAAAACCGAATGCTTACAAATTTAATGGTAAATATTTTGTTTCTAATAAATTTGGTCATATAGAAAGTCAATGCAGAAATAGGATGATGTATAATGGTCCTACCTTTACCGGTCAATATTTCAAATGTGGTTACCGGATCCCAGTATGATAGGTGGTCAATGACAATAAGTGATATCATTGAACATGATGTGAGATTTTATTTAATGGTGATGTGATATAAGGTATACCAGTCCAGTAGACAGAATTCAATATCTAGTACTACAATATATGCAGCCTATCGGATACTTAGGGAGGATAAGTGATATGATCTATGTGGAGTGCTTCTTATTGAGTTAATGAGTAATTTAAAGAAGATTAAACAAGATAAGAAACATGTTTTCAATTTTGGTTCCTTGATTGTTTATTTGGCACTTTACTTTTTGAATGAAATCCTTGTTAGAGGAAAAGTACAATGGGCTTATGATAAACAAATGGTTGTCCAAATTAAGGAAGGTTTGCAAGGATTAGGTGATGTAGTAACACATAAATCTGCTTTGTGGGGTTATTTCAAATCATTTCAAGCTATGATGCAAATCAGAGAGAGAATCCCAAAAGACATTATTGAAAAATATGAAGATACCATATGCTTTATGGTAGACAAAGATCAATGCCACATGGAGGCAACAAAACCTAGAACTATTAGGATCATGCCCATGGGTTATGAAGTAGATGGAAACACTCTTGATGCATATGATCAACATCTGTTGAGTAAACTGATAGATGAAAAAGAAGAAAGGTTTGGTACCTACAAGGAGAAAGATCTAGACTTGCACAAGAAATCACTAACCCTGGAAGGAAGAGGAAGCTTAGAAAAGAAGTTGAAGAGCTTGCAGAACAAGTGGTTATAACAAAAAAAGTTGTTCAAAGTCATAGGCAGTAGAATATACTAAAGGAGGAGGGCATGGTAAGGCCTAAGAAGACAAAACCATTCTCCACTCCTCCCAAGCAATCGAAGCCAAGGCAATCCCAGTCAGAACATACCTCTAGTTTTCAGAAGCCTGCCCCTCCACCCAAGCCACAAGACAAGTCAACTAGTGGAGAAAAGAAAAGGAAGAAGGAGAAGCCACAAAGGGATTATGTTACTTTTATATTTGATTGTTTATTGTGATCACTGAGTTGTAGCTCCGTGTAGGGGTTGTATCTCATAAATCAATTAGGGGTTGGTGCCCTAAATTAGGGATTGATGCTCCTTGGATTGGTGCCCTAAATCAGGGGTTGTAGCTCCTTGGGTTGTAGTCTTATACATTGTAACAGAGATTCATTGTGAGGTTGGATTGGAGCAGTAGACTCCAAAAACATTGCTCACCAAATTTTTTCCCATCTTGGGTTTTCCTCATACATACTGGTGTTATGTGTTGTCCCTTTGAGTGCGTTTGAATTTGAGTTGGTCTCCCCACTAACCGGTAAGTCTACATTATGTTAGATCCCCTAACTGGTATGCTCACATAGAATACTTAGAAAGGAAAAGTTTGAGAACCACTGATTCACCCCCCTCTCATTGGTGCATTGTGTCTAACAATTGGTATCAGAGCCTAGGTACCTTGTTTACCAAGCTTTCTCTCAGTTGGATAGATTCTGGCTTAAGGACACAATTGTATGTTTGGTGTCAATCCTAGCTTTAATGTTTAATGGGTATAACTATTCCAATTGGAGTTGTAGAATGGAAGTTCACTTATCCTCTCTAGGATATGATGTCTGGATGTCTATTGTAAATGGTCGCCCTAGTAAAGTATGTTCTCCCATTGATTCAGATGTAGAAAGAAGAAAACAATGCAATGAAATAGCTATGAAGGCTATTCTCTATGGGTTAACAAATTATGTCTCCTCATAGGTGGATAGATGTAAATCGGCAAAAAGATTATGGGAGAGATTGAAGAAGCTCTATGGGAATGAGCCCACTACTCCAGAACCGGCTTGTGATGATATGATGAGAAATGCATCTCATGTATCTACAGATGATGGAGGCAAATCTGCTAGCAACTGTAGCAATGATGATGAAGGAACCCATCTCTTCATGGCACAAGAAATAGAAAGTAAAGTGCACACATCAGAGTGTGACAAGGAAGATAGATATAGCCATCAAGATCTATTTAATAGTGAAGGTGAATAAGAAAATGAAGCAAAAGTTGATCTTGAAGGAGAGCTTGTAAATGCGCTTGAAGAACTCAAATAGAGTAAGAAAGGAGTACAAGAAATTCAAGAATGTTTCTTTAGTGGAGAAGAACTGGTTGATCAAATGCCTTGAAGAATTTGATAAAAGCATCTCAGAGATGATGACTCAAAAGGAAGACACTAGGGAGTGTCAGTGTAGTGATCTAGCTTCTGAGCTAGAGGTAAAAGATAAAGAATATTAGAAGATGCTTAAATAAATGGAGATTCTCCAAAATGACCTTGAAAAGTGTCAGGATGAGCTCAAGGTAAGAATTCGGTTTGATGGCAACAGTGATGCCTTAGACAATATGTTGAAGAAGCAAAAGCATGTCAAAGACACTAAAGGTTTAGGAAGTGTTGTCAGTGAGTGCTCCACTAGCAAGAATGTCCCCGACAATGCCATTATGTTTGTCTCCTCAAATGGAGAGAACAAGGGATAGACCTTCACAGTCAAAAATGCTCCCCGAAAGAAGGTTGATCTAAATACAACCGATGAAGACTTGCAGACAAGAATGAAGACAGGTGCTACAAGAAGGAGGAAAGATGTAGATCCTAAAGGAAAAGGGAAGATGGGAGATGACATCTTCATCGGAAGTAGGAACATGGGAAGACAACAAAGAGGACATCCTACCGGCAGAGATCAAAGGAATGCTACTACCCACATGGCAAAGAAGGTGTGGGAGAAGAAGAGACAAGATGGTAGAACTGCAATGAATGGACAATTGAGGATCCATTCTCAAGAAAGAAGAAGTGAATATGCTAAACTGGTGAGATCTTCCCATGCATGGAAGAATAGATTTGTAAGTCATATTCCATCTTTCTCTAGTTATTGCTTTGCATGCAATGATTATGGCCATAGGGTAGAGGAATGTAGAAAGATATCTAGAAAGAATAATATAGGATCTCATAGACATCATGCATATGAGTAAAATATATCTAGGAGTAGATTCATGCATGTCTCCTCTCCCCATTATGCTAGAAAGAATCCATTTGATGTCCCTAAAAATGCAAATGTTATATTTTATTACTGCAATGGATTTGGCCATAAAGAGTTTGTATGCAAGAAGAGGAACTTGTAGTCACATGGAGGCCAATATAATAACTATGCTATGAAGAAAGGTGGATAGAGAGCATATGGAAGCCAGAGACCTGCATGGAACCAAAGAAGAAATGTCCCTATAGGAGCAAGAGGTCCACCGGTTTCAGCTACTAGACATAGCAACATGACCAAGAGAAGATGGTTAAATCAGTATGTTAAGAGATTCCCCAATCATGAAGTTGGGATGAATGTTGTGTGCACTGCTTCTATGTGTGATGCAAAATTGGGAAATGAAAGGACCCATTAGAAGAAGAAGAAAAGACCTCCTCCCAAGACTGGAAATGGGAAGAAGAATAAGACCAAGCAGGTATATAGGAAGAAGATCATGGACCAGCATTGTGCATTCAATACACAAGTGATATCTCCTAAGGCTTAGAGGAGATGTAGGACCTCAAGGGGAGTAGCACATTTAATTTATTAGTCACCACCTTAGTGAAGAGAGACACATGGAATAACAAACTACTACTGGTATGAAGGAAGAAAATGAGAAGATAAGTGTGTGTAGAGGCTGCCCTGACTACACACCTACAAAGGAATGTTGGATCACTACTGTTGTGTCAATGTATGATGAGATAACAATTGGAATCAGATACAAAATGATACAAAAGGTCAAGAGTCACAGGAAGGTGCTCCGATAGTGGTGATGAACCAGTATAGGAAACCGATATGTGCAGGATGTTACTGGCATGATTTCTAACATATACTTGCAGGTTATGTAAGACAACAAGGTTGGAGATTATTGCAATAGCCCCGGTAGCATGAAATGTGAAGTTATGTCTTAGGTGGTGTTGATGAAAACCTAAATGAAATATGTTGGCCTAGTGGTTAATCATGTAGGTATGCATATTTTTGGGGTAACCGGTTTAATTTATGGCATGGTGATGTCATTGTATGGCATTGTGTGAATTCAAGATCATGTCATAGGTAGTGGTAAAATAATGAAGCTGAAAGATTATCAGATGATCATAGTTGCACAACTCAATTGGTATATGGTAAAGATTGGAGCCCCAGTATTAGACCTGATAGGAGATGAGGACCTAATATGTCTGACTAAGGGGGAGTTAAAGTGCTTATGATGTTGATCCGGCATGCTTGAACTTGTAAAGATACTGACTACCGAAATTGTAGAAGATGGAAATTGTAGTTGGTATACCCAGGAGAATTTCATGGTTATGGGTGTTTGCTTGTCATTTGGTTGGTTGTATCCATAGTACAATCATATTTGATTCTAAAGAAATTTGGGATCAAACGGGAGGTGATGTAGGTTGACCAGCAGGTGAATAGTAATCACTGAGACATCCTTCTTCAATTGAGTGCTTTAACAAGTAGCATCAGATTTGCATGCTCAATTGGTGTAAGTTGATGGTTGAGTCCTCCATCTCAAGTTTTGTGACTTGAGAAGTTGTAACAAGTGGTATCAAAGGAGGAGATGCATCCAATGAAGATAAATGGGAAGAAAGAATTGTATCAGTGATCAGAAAATACAAGGAGGAATGATATCATGACAATGCCCTTTGCCATTGTTGTCAAAGAGGGAGAAAGATTTTGTAGTATATTTCATACTACATGTGTGAGAATCCATTGGATCATACAAAGAAAGAGAGAGATTATGTAGTATGCCAGATACTACATGAGTTGACATCAATGCCAAAGGGGGAGATTGTTCACATTGTGTTGTCATTGATGTCAACTGGTATAGAAGAATGCAACCAGTATTATAGATTTTTGGTATTTCTATCATTGATGTCAACTGGTATGGGATGACTATGATGAATACAAAGAGGGGGGGGTGAATCAGTATAACCAAAAACCTTACCAAATACTTAAGCAATTTTACTGCAGACCAGTATAGCCCTTTAAACAGCAAGTTGGTTAATGCACAAACAAGCCAAATAGAAAATAAATCATTCACCCACAATAACACAATCACCATAACACAAGATATTTTGACATGGAAACCCAAATGGGGAAAACCATGGTGAGTAAAACTCACAAGTCTATTAGCTGCAAAATAGCAACTAGACCAGTTAAGGTCAAACCGATTAAGGCCTTACAATGTTCTTCACTAGAACAAACCCTGTTAGGAATCCTGGTCTCTCTTAGGAGATAAGTCCTATTAAAGACTACCCTATTAAAGGATTTCAGATCCACAACTATGAACCACCTTATTAGAGGATTTAGAATAGGCTTAACTGAGCCTATCCGATTAAGGATTTCTGATTTGTCGAAGAGATTAGTAATCAACAAGTAAGTGATCTACAATGTAGCACAAGATGCTTAGTTAGATCCTTGATTACTCTCTGTTAATGCATTTTAGCATTACTTCAGTCTTTTGTCCTAGGCACATTCAATCTTTGTCGCAAGATACTTTTTGCATAGACCTCATCTTCTTACACAACATACTCAAAACCCTAGACATGATGTCCTCATATAGGAATCTGATTTCATTTTGGTCCCATGAGATTAGATTACAATTTTCTAGGTACAATGTATCTAGACACAATTGTAACATGACACAGAATCACCCCATCAGTGTCAATGGATGATAAATCATCACACTTTACAAGTTTGTCAATTAACAAAAAAAAGTATACCGATTACCGGTTTACAAACAAAGGCTGGTAAATTAGAACATAGTGTTCTGATCTTTAAAAATATTGATTGTTGCTTGGGGTCCTCGTACCACTTGAGGTCCTTGGTAATGCTTTGATAGGTAATCTCCTTCTGTAAACACCAATAGTCTTCTACAAATAAAGGCTATGTATACATTGGCATATAATACCAATTTGAACAATACATCACATACTACCGGTTGAGAATAACTCATACGGCAAATAAGTGTGTGTCCATCAATGACAATCACAACTAAGTACAAACATCATCAAAATGCCAACAATCTCCCCCTTTGGCATTGATGGCAACACTTAGGAAAATTTGACATCTAAGTGCTTACAAAACAAAAATGATGCCATAATCAAAATTACTCCCCCTAAGCATATACACTACTCCCTTTGCCAAAATTACAAGTATGTAATACTTCCATTTGCATAAAATTTTCACAATACCACTCCCCCTTTGCCAACAATGACAAAGTAATGCAAACATGTCAAAGAGATTTACCAAAATCATATTGCATAACATGAAAACAGAGTATATGTTTATGACAATAATGAGTAAAACTTCTCAAAAATGAATTTAAAGTCTTTTAGAAATTCCTGCATGTCAGTAGACCAAGTATCTAGGAGTGAAGCAACAATTTCACTTTGAGTCTTCATCTGGAATGCTAACTCCTCCATGGCATCCATAGTGCTAAATTCCTAAGTGACAATAATGGCTTCCATGTTCAGAAAGCACTTCTGAAAAATCTGCAACTTAGGTAACAGAAGCAACTGAAGCTCCTGCAGTTTTTGAGTCCGCTTGCAGATCTCTGAATCAATCTTGGCAATCTATTTCTTGTGAGTTTGTATAGTCTTCCCATACTCTGTGAAGGAATCATATGGCACTTTTAAGGTCTCCATATACTGCTTTAATTCCAATTGGAGTTGACCTTTCTTCTTCATAGCATCATCACAAAATAGATCGGGCTGACAGATTTTGCTCAAAAGTTTATGTCCTTCAGCCATTGCCAAACTTATATCATCTCTTTGATGGATCGGCTTGGTTCTATCTTCATCAATTTGCTTCACCAATGCAACTTTTAGTGCCTTTTTTCTCTGTAGTAGCATGGGCAACATCTTCCAATGATTTTACTTGATCACCCACTATTGGGCATAGAAGCTTCAACCAGGCCAATGAGGAATCAGTACCAGAAAGATCAGTATCGAGGAGTAAATTTGAAAGAGTATCAATAGAAAATTGAATTTTATATTTTTCTTTTTTCTTTTTTAGTTCCTCCAATCTTTCTGTAGCAAGTTGAATACTTCTAAGTAGCTCATTTTCGTCTTCAGATTTGGTAAGACAAGTAAGAGTCGATTCACTATGACTAGTGGGATCAACCTATTTAGCTTGAACTTGATCTTCGGTTGCCTTGGGAATCTCAGAAGTCTATCCTCCTTCCTTTTCTTTGATCTCCTCTTGTCTCTTCTTCTCTTGCTCTTCTTTTTCCTTGGCCTCCTTATCGGCCTTTTCTTTCTCATCTTTTTCTGCTTTCTCCTTCTCCGCTTTCTCCTTCTCTGTTTTCTCCTTCTCTTCTTTCTCCTTCTTTGTTTCCTCCTTCTCTGCTTTCTCCTTCTCTGCTTTCTCTTTCTCTTGTTTCTCCTTCTCTACTTTCTCCTTCTTAGCTTCCTCTGGTTTAGTACCTTCAGCATCTAATGCATCAACATCGATCGGATCATTTTTCTTAGCTACTCTTTATCCCTATTCATTGAAGGCTTCATCGGGTTTTGATTTTTATAGATCAATCACTTGCTTAGCCTATAGATTTGCTTTGGATACTTTTTGCATCTTGACAACTTCTTGAGCCCGCAGATGAGTGTCCTTTTCTACTTCAAAGATTCTACCTTAAAGTAACTGAAGTCTTCTCTTTCTCATGAAAAAGATGCCTTTCTACTGATCAAGAATCTCAAATAAATCTGAATTGGAAGCATCCTAAAAATAATGAGCAAAAATTTGCTCCCTAATTGCTTGCTCCTTTTTAATGACAATGCACCATTTATTGTCTAAATAATCATAGAAAGAATTAGAAATTATAAGTTTAATATCAGTTGGAGACTGATCATTACCACATAAATACTTAATGAGTTCTTTCTCTACCTCCTACTTTTCAGTATCGTTAAGATAATCATAATAATCTTTTAGATCATCAAGAATTCTCCTTCTAATATTATGTATAGTCCTTTGATAATGTGTCATAGGATTGTACGAAGCAATGTGTATATTTACCAGTGTAGAGGTTACAGGTACATTACCAGTTAGCTTGGTCTTCTTACCCTATTGCCTCATCTTCATTTTAGCTTCTGATTAAGTGTCTTCTGAATCCTATGCTTCGTTCTTGGTTTTCCTCTTCCTCTCAAATACCTTTGGTGGAATAGCCTCTGGTTTCTTCTTGGCTGGTGACCTCTTGGTC
Source organism: Cryptomeria japonica (assembly GCF_030272615.1). NCBI lineage: Eukaryota > Viridiplantae > Streptophyta > Pinopsida > Cupressales > Cupressaceae > Cryptomeria > Cryptomeria japonica. The sequence goes on from NC_081407.1 coordinate 591,101,111, forward strand.
ACTTTTGGACAAGCAATAGATGTAACTGGTGTCGATACTGATGGCACAACTTTCCTCTTCTTTTGCTTCAATACTTCAGTAGGATTAACTCTCTCAAAGTAGGTACTGGTCCTTTTCTTCTTTGGATCAAGCAGTGAAGCAAGTAGGATAGAGGCATACCCAATGAGTATATCATTCACCACTTCATAGCCTATAGGCTCAACTTCCTATTTTCTTGGATCAACCGCTTCCATTTTGCAATGATCCACTTGGACCATGAAATAAATATCATCTTCATACTTCTTAACCAGGTCACCTGATAGCCTTGTTCTCTGGTTCATCTTCAATCTAAACTCATCAAAATAAATGTTCAGAGTCTCTGCATAAGTAGATCCCACTACTTGCAGACTCTCCTTGATTTGTCTTGTAATTGGTAGGTCACTTGACCATTGAACATCACCAACTCTAGGAGAATACCCTTGAAAGTAGAAAAACAACCTGACAAGTAGTTGACCAAACTTGAACCTTAGTGTCTTGTCCTCTTTGATGGATTTTAAATTCTCCATGAATTGTTTTTGCATGCAGGTACACAAGTCATACTCTGCATCTTCCTTGATCATTCGATAAGCAGCATGCGCCGTAGCTGTAAGAACATAATTCATCCTGTTGGCATAGAATACTCTATACCCGATCACCATGCACGCATACTTCACCAAGTCATCTCTTATAGTGTCGATAGTCATTGCTCGCTTGTCTCTCACAGAACCAGTGAGCTTTTCCACTTTGGCTTTTGTGATCTTATGAATATTGGGGACTCCTGCAATATTGCAGAAACTGGTCACGAAATGGATTGCCTCTGGTGTGATATCATGGGTTCTCTCAAGATACATCTTGTCACCACGAACCCTACTAAGAATAATTCTTATATGATCTAGAAATTCCTTGAGAAAATATGCTGCATTGTGGAAATTCTTCTTCTCAATCATGCTGAACTCCGGTTTAATCTTCTTATCTTCTCCACAAAAAAAACTCAACTGGGAGTGAATCACTAGAGACCCTAGGTCTTCCAGTCTACAATCAATGTAATGAGAAACATCCCCTTTGACAATGACTCTGGTGGGAATTTGAGATAGGGAATTGTAATTCAACTTCTTCCTAAGAGATTTGGATGACTCCTTAGGTGCGGAAGAACTAGAAGAGACTTTGGATGTAGAATCCATGTCTAAATAATTCTGAATGATAAGAGTGATTCGATGAAAATTACCTTTCCACTCCAAACTAGGGTTTGCCGATGTCGAGCACAACACACTTCTCCAACATCTTGCTTTAACACTCTGACCTCCACTCTGGATAGCTTGAAATGACTGCTGGGTCTTGCACAAGATTTCTTTTTATATTTCTTCGAATGCAATATTGATCGCTTTTGTTGCACTGCTCAAGCTAGAAAAATGATTCTTCAAAAATAGGTAAGTAAAAATGATTACAAGAGTCTCCTTTATACATGCTCCTACCTACCATAATAAATGCATCACCGATAGGGTACAAACCCTAATTTTACCTTTTACCACTTCATTTCTTATGTTGGCCGACAGGTAACTAATACCAATATAAGCACTTTATCAATATACTTCGAGGGTCCAAACATTGTTACCGATATGTTCCCCCTTCAGATTTTCAAAGATCAATTTTCCGATTCAGGGGTCTCCACATTGGGTGCGGAAATTGGTACATCTTGTGGCTTCTCTTCATATTTCTTTTTCCAAATTTTATTCATATCTGCCCAAGTGGTTTCAACGTTGACCTTTCCTTTACCTTTTGGGTTGACTGTTCTATCTTTCAATGAATTTTGTCTCAGTTTGCATGATCTGGCAAGATCTCCCAGTTTATGACAATGATAGCATACCATACTAGGTGCTCTCCATGGTCCAGTGTTCATATTTCCATTCTTTCTCCTACATGTTGCAGCAATGTGACCACTAACACGACAGATCACATAAGTTGCACTCCAATAGTTTGTCGCTCCATAACCATTTGACCAGTGGTCATAGGTTTTATACTAGTTTGGGTTCCGGTTCATAAGAGGTTCTTGGACAACTCCTTTTGATCTCAATGCATACCCTCCAGGGTTGTTCATAACTGACCTGCACTCAAAATATCTAAGCCCAAACTTGTTGCATGCATAACAATGACCATTAAATCTATCAGTTCTAGCCTTGTGGTCATACACATTGTTTTGCATGTAAGGGAAATTAGTATAAGTCTTGCTCCTACATACAATGGCAGTATGTCCTTCCTTATGATAGTTAAAGCATACAGGTTTGAACTTTGACTTACCTCTACTTTTTTTGTTGTTCTCAGGTACGGGTTGCTCTTTTGGTGCATCAATCTTGGTTCTAGAGGATTCACCTTCCTGATATGCAGAGAAACCAAGTCTAATGGTATCCCTTGATGAATTCACTGATTCTAGCTGTTGGTCCAATTTTGTAGAGCTCCAGTTGAACTTTGCAAGTATCTCCTTCATCTCAAAAAGTTCTTTGGAAAGACCTTCATTGGTCTTCATTAGGGTTTCATTATGAGAAATGGCTACATTGAGTTCTACTTGCATTTTGTCTTTCTCTTCATTACCCTCTTGCAGATAAGCGATAATGGTACCAATTTCTTGATTCAACTTAAAGATCTCGTGCTCCTTGTTCTTCACTAGATCCCTAGTTGTTCTTTGGTTTTCCAGTTCTTGACTTGTCCTAATAGTCAGTGCTTCCAGCTCCCTCCTCAGGTTAGTTTTGGACTCATTCAGTTTCTCCACTTCTTCGACTAGGGTATTCATGTCTGCTTCATCAGAAGAGTTGTTTTTAGTAATTTCCAGCATTTGCTCAATAAGTTCTCTTCTTTTGGTTAAAGAGACTTTATACTTGACCTTAAGTTCATAATAGGCTCTCTCAGATTTAGCCAAATGGTAAGTGAGTTCCCTCATGCTGTATTCCCCCATATCTCCTTTCAAGTAGTTAGACTTAAAGAAGGCTTGGCTCTGATACCAATTGATGAATACTAAGAGGGGGGGGGGTGAATCAGTATACCCAAAAACCTTACCAAACACTTAAGTAATTTTACTGCAAACTGATATAGCCCTTTAAATAACAAGTTGGTTAATGCAAAAACAAGCCAAATAGCAAATAAAACATTCACCCACAATAACACAATCACCATAACACAAGATATTTTGATATGGAAACCCAAATGGGGAAAACCACATTGAGTAAAACTCACAAGTCTACTATTTGAAGAATAACAACCTAACCAGTTAAGGCCTTACAATGTTCTTCACCAGAAAAGATCCTGTTAGGAATCCTGATCTTTGTTAGGAGATAGGTCTTGTTAAAGACAACCCTGTTAAAGGATTTCAAATCCACAACTGTGAACCACCTTGTTAGAGGAATTAGAACAGGCTTAACTGAGCCTACCCGGTTAAGGGTTTCTGACTTGTTGAAGAGATTAGTAATCAACAAGTAAGTGATTTACAAAGTAGCACAAAATGCTTAGTTAGATCCTTGATTCCTCTCTGTTAATGTATTGCAGCATTAATTCAGTCTTATGTCCTTCGCACGTTTAATCTTTGTTGCAAGATACTTTTTGCACATACCTAATCTTCTTACACAACATACTCAAAACCCTAGACATGATGTCCTCATATAGGAATCTGATTTCATGTCGGTCCAATGAGATTAGATTATAATTTCCTTGGTACAATGCATCTAGACACAATTGTAACATGACACAGAACGGTGGATGATAACTCATCACACTTTACAAGTTTGTTGGTTAACAAAACAAAGTATACCGATTACTGGTTTACAAAACAAAGATAGGTAAACTGGAACATAGTGTTCCGATCTTTAATAATATTGACTGCCTCTTGGAGTCCTTATACTACTTGAGGTCCTCAGTCATGCTTTGATCAGTAAGCTCCTTCTGCAAACACCGATAGTCTGCTATAAACAAAGACTATGCATACATTGGTATATAATACCGGTTTGAACAATACATCACATACTACCGGTTGAGAATAACTCATACAGAAAATAAGTGTGTGTCCATCAATGACAATCACAACTAAGTACAAACATCATCAAAATGCCAATAGACTACTAGTATGAGGGATGTATGTGCAACACTGTCATGAAGGAGTACAGGATGAGATATCTTTGATATCACCTTGTGTTGCACAACGCTGGTAAGGTAAGGAAGAGAATGTCATTAAGAGGAATGATCACTCAAGTCACCGGTACACAAGTTAGTGCCTAACTTGTGTGGATGAAATGGTAAGGTTACCGGTACCAGCACAGTGTATCACCAGTAAGGAAAGGATGTCAATTGGTAAGTGATGTGTTGACATGGAGAATTCAGATCAACCAAGTGAGTGGTTTTTATCCTGCAAAGGTCATGACCAATGTACAAGCAAGATGAGCAAGGTGCTTGGATGTTGTTTGTGATGAAGAGGAAGAATATTACCTAAATCACATCAACACTGGAGGAGAAGAATGAATAGGTCACAAGTATGTTGTGAGGTTGTAGAATAATAGGACTCACACTGGATGAAGATGCAGTCATCATGAGAAGCAATGAGTGACAATGAATGTACCCACACTGGATCGCATGTGCTTGTTTGAAGGTTTGCTACATAAATAGGGAAGCCACATGAGTGCACTACGGGATGTAGATGACAAGGACTCACTCCCAATGGTAAGTGGAGATTATCTCCTCTTATGCATAGTATGCATCATAGTTATGTGAGATAAGGAAAATGAGGCAAAGGCAGGTGTTTTGAAGGCTCAAACCGAATCTACCGATAAATCAAAGGAATGCCTCAAGTGCATGAAATCAGGGATATGCACTGGACTGATTGAGAAGGCATGTTGAGATGTTGATACAAATGAAGAGTGATGTGTTTGTCACATTGACAAACCGGTTGTGATATGGTCCAAGATGATCAGGGAGAAGGCAAGGATGAGCAAATGCAGATAGAGGAAAATGGCTTGATTGAAGATAGAGTTTGTGGAGAGTTGATGACATGGTGTCATCATGAGGTTTTACGGGTATCAGTGTTCATTGGTAATATGGACAAGGTGCAGATGAAGAAGACTCCCCATCTAATGAAGTCATGCTTAAGATATGTTAGCAAGAGTTTTGACGGATTGAGTAGGTCACTAAAGAGAAGAAGAATTCAAGGTTGATGATAGACTGGTTTGAGGGTTTAACCAGCAAGGTTAGTATATCGGTAGATGAACTCCATAATGGAATTGGTTAGTGATCCAATCCATACCAACATAGTTGTTCAAGCAAAGGAGGATGCCAAGATGGAAGCCAGTTGGAGATGAAGTGGCAAGTGTGAAGAGGTCTGTGGAGTGTCGTGTAGAAATAGTTGTTTCTATAGGTGTGCACTTAATATGGATCTCATGATTTGTGGATCGGACTAGAAGAGTGTGGTTCGAGGAAGAATGAGTGACAAAGACAATTCAGAGAGTTTTTAGTGCCAAGATCTAAGCAAGAAGATCATATTGTGAGAAGACTATGAGAAGGAAACATCAGAAACATTGATGGCATTTTGATAGAGGTAGGTTGAGAGACGAGGTCGTGGTTGCTAAGAATAGAAGATATGTATTAGAAGGCACATTAATGGCGGAGATGTATAGTTTGGTGTCTGGGAGATCAGATTAGACAAGATCTGATTGGATTTGGTTTTCCTTGAGGTTGATGAGGAAACCCTAACCACCTGAGATTTTAATTGGCTTTTGGCGGGAAAACCAGGCTATAAGCATCAAAGCCAAAGATATTGATAGGGCTATTGATTAGAAGAAGATAGTATTTTTGTGAAGTGATTAAGTGTTACTTCTACATAGGAGGGAAAATCAATCAATTAATCAATGAGTATCAAAGAAGAGACTGAGTGTGAGGGAAAAAAAGGTTGAAGTGTTCAACCAGTAGTAGTGCAGAATAGATAGTGTCCATACCGATAGAGTAGAAGTGAAGGAGGTTGCAGAGAAGGTAGACATAGAACCGACAAAGTATAGTACCGATAAAGAGAAGAGCAGTGAGTAGGAGATCTAGTAGAGAAGAACAGAGGAGAGGTGAACCAGTAGAGTTTATCAACAATGCAATAGCAGATGAGAGAAGTAGAAGAGTGAACTAGTGTAGCAGATAAGGTGTCTCACCAATAGAAGGAAGCTATGTGCAGAGGTTGCAAGACTCTTTTGTAACCAAGACATTACTTTTGTATTTGAATGTTTATTTTTATCACTAAGTTGAAGCTCGATGTAGGGGTTGTATCTCCTTTGGGTTGTAGCCCATAAATCAGTTAGGGGTTGGTGCCCTAAATCAAGGGTTGGCTCTCCTTGGGTTGGTGCCCTAAATCAAGGGTTGTAGCTTCTTGGGTTATAGCCCTAAACATTGTAATAGTGAATCATTATGAGGTTGAATTGGAGCAATAGACTCCACTAGCATTGCTCACCGAGGTTTTTCCCATCTTGGGTTTTCCTCGTACATACTGGTGTTATGTGTTGTCCTTTTGAGTGTGTTTGCATTTGAGTTGGTCTCCCCACTAACTGATAAGTCTACATTGTGTTAGATCCCCTAACTAGTATGATCACATAGAATAGTTACAAGGGAAAAGTTTGAGAACCACTGATTCACCCCCCCTCTCAATGGTGCATTGTGTCTAACATTATCATCTATAATACCCAAGAGCCTATATGATATTTTGGATGAAAGGAGGCATACAACTATTTTGGAAGATGAAAGAATAAAGGAATATGTATTAGTCAACTTGTCTTCTATAATTTCTAAAGTTTAAGTTGATAGAATTCTGAAGATTGCTAAGGATAGATTCAGAAGCAAGAAGAGAGTCAATAAAATCATGCTCGGTAAAATAGATAAAGTGACCAAAGCAATTTTGAGACAATTTTTGAAAGAGCATAGATATGATGTAAATCCGGCTAAGGATCACACCCAACCAAAAGAATAGACACATGATACATCCATTCCAAAAGTGTATATAGTAGTCTCTGATATGCAGAATGAATAGCCAACTGAGAAAGCCATTCTAATAGTGCAGACAAATGAACAAACCACAGTTCCAGATGATACCAATATTGCTAAGGTTCATAACTCTGGTGAAGCTGAACAAAATCCTCTGGTGATAGAGGTTGATTCAGTGAAAGCAGCTGAGGAAATTGGAGAAGTTGATAAAGGAAAGGGAAAGGTTTATGAGGAGAAGGATGAGGATGTTGTAAAAGATACAAGTGCAAAAGTGGTAGAGAAGGAGAAAGGAGAAGAGAAGGATGATCAGGCTTCGGTGATAGTGGCAAGAGACACTATTGCAGAAAAAGGAAAATAGGTTGTCACTAAATCAGATGATTTCACTCAAGGGCCTATAGATCTGAGTTCAGTATCTCCTATTCAAGCATTGAAGATTGCAACTCTTGCATAAGCAAAAGCAATTGAGGACTTACTGAAGTCTCACATGACAAACAAAGAGTTAAAAATCTTAGCCACAAATGTGTTAGAGAAAATTTTACCATCTGTTAAACTAGATACAACTGATACTCCCTCTGGTAAGCTTAGAAGCATGCTCAATATAGTTGAATCTCATTTTTTGTCTTTGGAAAATGTGGTAGATACTATAATTTTGACACAGTTCAATGCTATGAGAATGAGGATAATTTTGAAGATGACTGAGGGAGATAGGGTGAGTTTGACAACTGCTATGAAAAGCATACAAGATGCATTAGATGAAGGAAACCAAATATACAAGTCATGTCTAATTTTACCTAAGTTTACCATTGACATTGACAAGAAAATAAAAGTGTGTGAAGGACAGTTAGCTAGCATATCTTAATCTTATGCACATCAATCAGTCTCAAATATCAATTTTGAAGCTCAAGTTATGGCTACACTAGATAAGATAAAGAGCTTAAATTAGGAGGAGGACATAATTTTGGGTAGAGTGGGAGAAGTAAGAAGCCTTAACACTCCCTAGATAGATACACTAATTGGCTGCAAGCAAGATGCAATAAATTCTCTGAACAAGAGTGTTCTAGTAGATAGAAGAGGAGCAAAGATGCACACATATCTTTTCAATGGTCTGATCAATATTTTGGAGAATCTGAAAAAAGGGTTGGGATGACCACTTGTTGAGCCTAAAGACAATTTTTGTAGATATTTTCAAATATTTGTGAGTAACTGTATATATCCTTGAATATTAATGTTGGCGGATTCCTATCTTTGGCATTGTTTTCAAAGGGGGACAGAGCGAAGTGAAAAATGGTGTATATTCTCAGGGGGAGCCTATTGAGTCTTGGAGATATTTGTATTTTTGAAGTTTTGAAGTTTTGCAACTTTGAGTGTATAGTTTTATTTTTCACAATGTTTCCATCAATGCCAAAGGGGGATATTATTGGCAAGAGACACTAATCTAATGAATATTGATGCATGAGAAATGTCTAGGAGTTGTAATTAATGGAAACTTAATTTAGAAATCATATCTGATGCATGTAGAATTGATTTATCGGAAGTTGTATTATCATTAGGCATAAGTCTAGAAGGTGGAATATAGTAACCGATAGGGTATGCGTATAGTGTATAGATATTGATTTGGGTTGTGTAACTTTGATTGCGATATCAGAGGTAGATGATTCGAGGTTTGAGGAAGCTTATTTCATAATCCTAACTTTTGGTGTTGATTCATGAGCAATATTTAAGGTTTGGTAATGGGTAATCCAAGAAGATCAAGAGTATTTTGATGTAACATGTGATCCAAGATCCTTGGGATGATTTTGATGATTGGTTTCAAGTTCAAGGAGATGGGACTGACATATGTGAATCTTGTTATCATATTGTTTAGGTCCCCATATGGAGTTGTGTATGGATTGAGCTGACTTGTTGGTTACATGTTTCATGTTGTGTGTTATGCGGTTTTTGTAAGTTGACATGGGAATTGATCTATTTTGTTGATGTGTATATATAAGATTGACTTGTATGATCATTTTGAGATAGTATATGTGTGGTAGATCTATGAATGTTGTTGTGTGATGATAAAATGAGCATCAACCTCTAGATTTGGTGATGCAGTATATGATTGTGCAGCAGAACAGGGGGAATTAAGTAGAATAGGGAAGACAGACAGATTGTGCTTAATCAAAACTATTATTTGCCATTAGTAGTGTAAAGTCAAAAAAATTGGATCCTAGTGGCTCACCACCTAGGAGAGAGAAAGGAAGCCACTAGGATGATATTCACTTGGGAAGAACTTTACATTGAAAAGAGGGGATTGATATAGCTAGATCCAAATCTAAGGGAAACAAGGATAGAAATTTTGAGTGGATTGCAAGTGGTTGAACTGTGATTTACCCTCTTTTGTAAATGAGAAAGTTGACTTGTTGACTATGTGGAAAAGAGAGAGGAAATGAGGAGCTACCAGTTTGGGATCGCGTTGTAACTTCAGATCTGAGCTAATTAGACTGATAAGGATCTTCCCTACAAATTTTCAGAAAAGCCATTGGGACCATGGCGGGAAACTACATGGTCTGCCACAAAATCAACAAAATGAAAAGGGTTCTTATGTCTCTCCAAATGAAGCCCAAACCTACAACTATAGCCATGCACCTGAAACCTGTTGGCATTTGCACACTCCAATGAGACATTGTATGTGATTGAAGGTTTTGTCATTGATGGAAACCTTGCAATCCTATGGCACCAGCAAAGACATTATACTAGCATCAGTAGATCACACTCAACACTAGCACTCAAGATACCGACACTGGCACCAGCACAGAGGCCGATAGGATTTTTGTTATACAATATTTTGTTTATTATTGTAATCCGACTTGGAAAATTGTAAAATGACTCTTATATATAAAGGAGATCATTGTAGAGATTTGTAGGGGTGATGTAGAAGTATAAAGGAAAATATTAGGCAGACCTAATGTGCGAAATATAGGTCAAAGGGTATATGTAAAGAACAGAGCAGGAACCGGTACTGAATCTGGCATTGAAGATGCTATTGTAAAGCAGTAGAAGTTATTGGATTAGTATAATCCCTATTTGTAAGTTAGTGTGACTTCCCATTGAGCAGTGAGCTCTAGGCAGTTGGCCTTCCTGCATGTGCAAGCCCCTATTGTAAGTAATATTCTCTTATTGGCCAGTGAGTGAATATTGTGGGTCACAAATCCCACCGAGGTTTTTCCCACACTGGGTTTCCTTGTTAAAATCCTGTGTTATGGTGTACTTTTCATGTGGATGTTCTTGATTCTTTTTATTGCATTATTTCTTGCATACCGGTACACTGTTATATTATGTTCTACATGTTTTAAGTTAAGAAATTCTAATTACCAATCAGATACTGATTCACCCCCCCCCCCCCCCCTCCTCTCAGTATCTATGGGACCCCTAACAAAACCTACACACATAAAAGAGAGGGAGAATGGTTGTTGATAGGGTTTTTCCTTAGTCAAACGTTGGTTGAGGAATCAACCTTGAAAGAAAGTAATTGCAAATGCTTGAATGTAAATAGTGGAAATGTATACCTTGTAGATCTGCAACTTGTTGATGATGATTGCTTTGCTTCTTTAATGTAACCACAAATGTTGTATGAAATGGCATGTAACATGACAAAACCCTAACACACACACACATGCTTACAAATTAATGTTGTAATGTTTCTCCAATGGATGAATAAAGAAGACTCAACTGCTTAAATGTTTGATGTTGACCTTGAATTCTTGTATCTTCTCCTTATGCTCCTTATCGCTTATTATCTATCTATCTATTGTCCACCTGTCCATGAATGAGGGTATTGCGTTCCTTTTTATACATGCCTTAAGGATTAAGTTTCAACCACCAAAGGTATTGCAAACCCCAAAGACAAATTGTGCATAGGAGATTAGGAATACTTGACATAGGGGCACCCTTAGGGGTGGGGATAGGGACACCATGCTGCTGTCCTTCCCTATTTTCAAGCCTAGGAAGGGTCTAGAGAAGACACACATCATGAAGGAGAAAGAGTGAAGGGGTGAGAATGCAAAAATAGGTCTCGGCTACGGAACGAGATGTTGTCGCCAAGATGAGGACCCAAAATTTGTTTAAAATTGCATGGGTCACAATTTTAGGACACTACATTTAGCCCCCACTTTAGCAGGAGTATGGCTTATGCCACTATGGCCAGTAAAGTAGAATGATGAAGAGCTGGCAGTAGTAGGGTGAAAAACCCATACACACACCTTTGGTCTTCTTTCAATCTCTAGGGCCTCGCTTAAGGCCTCAACCACACTCCAAGTATGAAATTGAACTACTACTCCCAACAAGGGATGGTGCAACACTTCCACACCCTTCCTAAGTCCTACCAAGACTTCCATCAACAATACCCTGATTTGCTAGGTAAGTATTGGTCTCTTAGGCTTAAACGGGCCTACCGGCTAGTAGCCCCTTTGTAATCTCAAAATACATGCCACTAAGTTGTATTATAACAAAGGCCATTGAATTCCAATGGGTAGATTCAAGGTTAGGGCCCCATTTGTATTGCAACCTAGAAAAATGGAGGGTTTCAGACCTGCAAAGGGTAAATTCCTTATAACTACCTTTAAACTTCACTTCAAGAGGTTAGACCAAGTGCATTTGAAAGGTGATTTGGGTCTCTTTTCAACCAAATCAAAATTTCATCATGAGATCTCACACCCTGTACGGACAGTACAAAAAATGTCACTATTGTAGCAAAATTGGGCTTGTTTCTTTTCAAATTCTCCACCAAACTTTATAAAACCAACAAGCACCTTCCCCACGGTTGTCTAAGCATATATAAACCTTTCCCAATGTCCATAACCAACTTTTGAATAGTTATGAATGTTGGAAAAGTAGCTGGCATCCTACTGGCAACTTTGAAAAGTTGCTTGACAACAAAGTTGCAACATTTAGCAACTTGGAACAACATTAGTTAATAACGTGTGATGGGTTATCAGCCGCCATGAAATCGGTGAAAATGGACGATGGAGAATGTCTTGAGATTGGATCAAGACTGTTGCAATTAATGGAGTGTTCTCAACGGTCAAGATTGAACCGTTTGAATTCCTTAACCTAATAGGTTTAGGGTTTAGGGTTTATGCTACTGACCTATCTATTTTCCTATAAGCTCGATGTTGTGTCTCTTTCTGAGGTCATTGGCAAAAGTTGTGTGTGTGTATCCAAGAGAAGGGATACGTGATTCTTGCCAGACCAAAAGGAGAGAAGTGATACCTACAGAGTGTAAGTGCAGAAGGTGAAGAGGAGCTTAAGTAGATCTACATTGGCATTGAGTGCTATTACCAGATCATCGTAATACCTATTGATCTCTAACCACCTCAACACTTGGAAAATCCCTTAATAGGGTAGCCTTAACCGGCTTGCTGTAAATCCTTTAATAGGGTAATTCAAAGCTACTGAGTTCAAAGTCCTTTAGCTATTGAGTTCTTGAAATCATCTAACAAGGTTTAACCCTTAACCGGGTATTGTAGCCATCCCTTAACCGGGTGATCTCTAATAGGATCAGTTCCTAGAAGAACCTTTTGTAATGTCTCTAACCGGACAAGGCTCCTAATAGAGTAGACTTCTAAAGAGTTCAAAAATAGCTATTGGGTATTCATCCCCACCGTGGTTTTTCCCAGTTGGGTTTCCACATGAAAAATATGTCTGTCATGTGTGATGCTTTTATCTTATGATGCTTTTCTATTGTTTGTCAAGCATATGATGGTTCTGTGTTTTATGCCTGTCAATAAAACATATTGAACTAGCTGTTATTATGATCGGATGATATATTACCTGTTTATGCATAGGGGTGAAATGGTAGTGTAGTCTCGAGTTGAGTGAAAAGCTAAGTGAGTAACCCGTTAATGCTTGTCTCAGACATTCTTAGCTTTACCGATTGCACTCTATTTCAAATCGGTGTCACTGTCTGCCAGTCATTTGAAGTGTTTGCTGTCAAACCAATTTAGGACTATATTTTTGTCTGTATTGATTCACCCCCCCCTCTCAATATCGGTTTGGTACTATTCACTCATCATTGAGTTATCAATTGGTATCAGAGCATCCTCCAAGTCCTCTATGTTATAAGCTTAACCGCTTGAGGTAAAGATCCCAATCAAATGATGAAGAGGGAAGGTCCAAAGTTTAACAGGGAAAATTTTAGTATATGGAAAGACAGGATGAAGATATACATCAGAAGCATGGGTACTCAACACTAGAGCTATGTTGAAAATGTCTATGTTGCCCCTACTGGTACTCTCACCGATGACCAAAAGAGAGAGATATAGGAGAATGGGCATGTTATGGAAGCCCTAATTAGTAGTTTATCTGACATTGAGTTTATTGATGTTCAGGATAAGGTAAATCCCAAAGAGGTATAGGATACTCTTGAAAATATCTATGGTGGTGATGAGCATGTAAAATAGGCTAAGGAAGAAAGCCTAAGAGGGAAGTTTGAAGATATACGAATGGTTGAAGGTGAGACCATTCAACAATATGGAATAAGAATCAAAACCGTTGTTAGAGATATCAAGAGTGCAGGTGGTAAAATAGAAGATTCCACTATGGTAAGCAAAGTCCTAAGATCCCTATTGTCGATCTATGCAATAAGGGTTGCTGCTATTCAGGAGCTAAGATCAATAGACAAGACTAAGGTATCCTTGGGCTCCAGCATAGCAAAGTTGACAACCTATGAGCTAAATAGTTTTGATGGCAGTGTTTAAAAGATTGAATCAACTTTTAAAGCTTCTGCTATACCATCTAGAAAAGGAAAAGAAGCTAGCACTAGTGGTGAACCAAGATAGAGTAGAGAAATGGATGATGAGGAGATTTTGATGGCATTTGAAGCTCTCCTTTCTAGGAAACTTCCTAAAGGAACCGACAAATACAAAGGTAAGCTACCTTTGAAATGCTTTTCTTGCAATCGGATAGGACATATTGCTATAAACTGTCCTAATGGCGACAACAAGGACAAACTGGAAAGGTTCAAGAAATTCAAAGGAGGAAACTGGAGAAACTGTTTTGTGGCAGTTGATGAAGGGGTCACAAATGAAGATTCAGAGGATGAAGAAAATGAAGATATTGTGTTTGTTGGTGTCAAAGAAGATGTCTTAGACAAGAAGGCTCTTGTCTCCTAGTTTGATAATTCCAATGAGTGGATCATTGACAGTGGTTGTTCTCACCATATGATTGGTGATTGGAGCAAGTTTCTATCATTGGAGGAGTATGATGGTGGTGTGGTTTGCTTTGGCAATGATGCACCATGCATGGTCAAAGGCAGAGGGTCCATCTCTCTGAACGGAAATAGTGGTGCTGACAATATGTATTGGGTTGATGGTGTTAGACACAACCTTTTGAGTGTTTCCTAGCTGAATGATAGTGGCCTCACTCTGGAATTCAAGAATGGAGTTTGCAGAATCAAAGGAAAGAATGGTGAATTGGTGGCCACCAGCATGTAGACCAAAGGTAACCTATTTCATCTGAATGTAAATATAAGTACATGTCTTATGGAAAAATTTGATGATAGCTGGATATGTCATAGGAGACTCTGCCATGTAAACTTTGATAACATTGTGAAAGCTAGTAAGATCAAGGCAGTTAGAGGGTTACCGGTGCTAAGAAAACTAGATAATACCTTGTGTAGAGAGTGTCAATTGGGGAAAATGTCTTCCTCAACCTTTAAAGGTAAATCTTTCACTGCTGACAACTTGCGTGATCTTGTGCATATTGATTTGTGTGGTCCTATGAAAATTAGAAGTGTGCAGGGTGATAGGTACTTCATGATTCTCACTGATGACTGCTCAAGAATGATGTGGGTCACATTCTTGAAAGATAAGTCTAAAGCCTTTGTAAAGTTCAAAGCTTTTAGAGCTTTAGTGGAGAAGGAAAGCGATAAAAGGATCAAGTGTCTGAGAACTTATCAAGGAGGGGAATTCACTTCCGGTGAATTCAACAAGTATTGTGAAGAACATGCCATCAAGAGGCAATTCTCTACCCCCTGGACTCCACAACAGAATGGCCTAGTAGAGAGGAATAACCAAACTATGATTGAAGCAGCTAGAACCATGTTTATTCAAGGAAAGGTAGCTTACACCTTTTGGAGAGAAGCGATGAGCACTGCAGTCTACACAATGAACCAGGTACTCATCAAGAAAGGTAAGGATAAAACTCCTTATGAGTATTGGACCGGTAAGACACATGTGGTTAGCTACTTTAGAGTGTTTGGTAGCGAATGTTACATCAAGAGGAGTGAACACCAGAGCAAATTTGATGCGAAATGTGATGAGGGAATATTTCTTGGATATTCCACCAAGAGCAAAGCTCTCAAGTGTTTCAACAATAGAACTCAGAGAATTATGGAAAGCATCAATGTAAGAGTTGATGAAACCTTTGAGAAAACTGAGGAAACCGATAGTGAGCAAGCGGAAAATGAAGCGGTTGCAATCTTCTGGGAACCGGTTGTCAGTCAACTGAGTACCAGTAATAGTGTTCCTACACTAGTAAATGTAGATGTTGATACTGATGGAGATGAGGATGAAGAAGAAAAGCAAGAGGAATCCATCAAGACCATTCCTTGGTATGTCAAGCTGAATCATGATCCTAATCAGATCATAGGAGATAAGGATGTAGGAATCCTTACAAGAAGAAAGGTCAAAGAAAACTCATGTATGATCTCTGAATTTGAGCCTAAATCATTTAAAGAGGCACATAAAGATGAAGACTGGATCAAGACAATGGAAGAGGAACTTGACCAGATAGAAAAAAATGGTACATGGTCTTTGGTACCCAGATCGGAGCATAAAAATGTCATTGGTACCAAATGGGTCTTTAGAAATAAGCTGAATGAGGATGGCACAATGATTAGAAACAAATCTAGATTGGTATGTAAAGGATATGCTCAAGAAGAAGGAGAAGACTATGGAGAAACCTTTTCTCCTATAGCCAGATTGGAAGGGGTCCATATGCTTCTTGCATATGCAGCTTTTAAAGGTTTCAAAGTATATCAAATGGATGTAAAATCTACATTCCTAAATGGTGTACTTGAAGAGGAGGTGTATATTAAGCAACTAGATGGGTTTGCCCTATCTGAAGACAATGACATGGTATGTAGGCTACATAAATCCCTATGTGGACTAAAGCAGGCACCTACGACATGGTATGAATGTTTGCATTCTCATCTTGTGACAACTGGATTTGAAAGAGCAAATGAAGACAACAATATCTACTTGAAGTCTGAAGGAGATCAGATCTTGATCTGTGAGGTATTTGTTGATGACATTATCTTTGGTGGAGATGACAAGTTGAGTCATGAATTTGTAGATGAGATGAAGAAAGAGTTTGAAATGTCCCTCATAGGGGAGATTAAGTTCTTCATTGGACTGTAGATCTAGCAGATGAAGGATGGAATCTTTATCACTTAGTCCAAATATGTCAAAGAAGTGTTGAAGACTTTTGGCATGGAAGATAGAAAATTAGTTGGTACATCGATGGTGACCGGTTGTAAACTATCCAAAGAGGATGACTCAGCAATGGTTGATGAAAAGGAATATCGATCAATGATTGGTAAATTGGATTACATAGTGTATAGCAAACCGGATATTGTACATGCAGTTGGCATTACTGCAAGGTTCCAGAAAAGTCCAAGAGAATCCCACTTGGTTGCAGTCAAGCGGATTCTTAGGTATCTAAAGGGAACTGCTGACTATGGATTGTGGTATCCATATAGCAAGGATTTCAACTTGAAAATGTTTACAGATGCTGATTGGGCTGGTAATGTAGATGACCGAAAGAGCACAACCGGTGGTGCATTCTTCCTTGATGGTAGACTAGTCTCATGGATGAGTAAGAAGCGGAGTTGTATTTCTCAGTCTACAATGGAAGTTGAGTATGTTGTAGCTTTCATGAACTGCACTCATACAATTTGGATGAAGCATGTATTAAATGGCTTCAAACTTCCTATATCTGAACTGGTAAGTATAATTTGTAACAATACTAGTGCAATTAATATCTCCAAGAATCTAGTTTTACATTCTAGAACCAAGCACTTTGAGCTTAAGTATCATTTCTTAAGGGAAAAGGTTCAAAACAAAGAGATTGCACTAGAACATGTTTCCAGTAAGGAGCAGTTAGCAGACATATTCACCAAGCCTCTCCCAAAGACTACATTTATGTACTTAAGAGGTGAATTAGGGGTACTACCCCTTTAGGAGGTGAACTAAAGGTATATGCTCCACATCAGTCATGTATTGCATAGTCAAAGTTTTCTTCAGGATTGATGTTTTGAAGGATGCTACTCCTCAGAGGGAGCAGCATAATGGAATAGGGAAGTTTGTGTTTCCACTTTGGCATTGTTGTCAAAGGGGGAGAAGATGTGAAGCGAAGAAGATATTTGCAGAAATTGGGGGAGAAGATGTGAAGCAGAGAGATATCTTTGTATATTGCCATCAATGCCAAAGGGGGAGATTGTTGGCATTATGAGAACTGGTATGTGGACATAATGACATTGTATGTTGTCATTGATGTCAATATGTTGAAGAGGTGTGAACAGGCATATGTGAGAATAGGTATAACACTATGAATCGGTATTTGTGCCAAAGTGAAGTGGTGTTCTTGTTCAAGGTGAATCAGCATATGGTTATGGGAACCAGCACATGGAAGCATTGCATGACTACTAGTTGGGTAGTCTCAACTTCAAGGTTTTCGGTTGAAGGGCTTCAAGCCTGTATGGCTCAATCGGTGACATTGTGTGATGAGTTAACATTGTAATGAAGAATAGATCATGTTGCCACGTCAGCCTTGTGCACATGAAGGATCTTGCATGAAGAAGATTGTTCCTATCTACCTCGGGAATGTGCAAAGTCTATAAAATGGTGATAACGTGTGATGGGTTAGCAGCCGCCATGAAATCAGTGAAAATGGATGATGGAGAATGTCTTGAGATTGGATCAAGACTGTTGCAATTAATGGAGTGCTCTCAACGGTCAGGATTGAACCATTTGAATTCCTTAACCTAACAGGTTTAGGGTTTAGGGTTTATGCTACTAACCTATCTATTTTCCTATAAGGTTGATGTTGTGTCTCTTTCTGAGGTTGTTGGCAAAATTTGTATGTGTGTATCCAAGAGAAGGGATACGTGATTCTTGCCAGACCAAAAGGAGAGAAGTGACACCTGCAGAGTGTGAGTGCAGAAGGTGAAGAGGAGCTTATGTGGATCTACATTGGCATTGAGTGCTATTACCAAATCATTGTAATACCTGTTGACCTCTAACCACCTCAACAGTTGGAAAATCCCTTAACAGGGTAGCCTTAACCGACTTGCTGTAAATCCTTTAATAAGGTAATTCAAAGCTACCGAGTTCAAAGTCCTTTAGCTATTGAGTTCTTGAAATCCTCTAACAAGGTAACCTTTAACAAGGTTTAACCCTTAACTGAGTATTGTAGCCATCCCTTAACCGGGTGATCTCTAATAGGATAGGTTCCTAGGAGAACCTTTTGTAATGTCTCTAACCAGACAAGGCTCCTAATAGAGAGGACTTCTAAAGAGTTCAAAAATAGCTTGTGGGTATTCATCCCCACTGTGGTTTTTCCCAGATGGGTTTCCACATGAAAAATATGTGTGTCATGTGTGATGATTTTATCTTGTGATTCTTTGCTATTGTTTGTCAAGCATATGATGGTTCTATGTTTTATGCCTGTCAATAAAACATGTTCAACTAGCTGTTATTATGATCTGATGATAGATTACCTGTTTATGCATAAGGGTGAAATGGTAGTGTAGTTTCGAGTTGAGTGAAAAGCTAAGTGAGTAACTGGTTAATGCTTGTCTCAGACATTCTTAGCTTTATCGGTTGCACTCTGTTTCAAACCGGTGTCACTGTTTGCTAGTCATTTGAAGTGTCTGTTGTCAAACCAGTTTAGGACTATATTTTTGTCTATACTAATTCACCCCCCCCCCCCCCCCCCCCGCCTCTCAATACTAGTTTGGTACTATTCGGTCATCATTTAGTTATCAGGAGGAAGTCCTTCCAACATAGTTGTATTAGATAAATCAGATGGACCTGCAACACAAACATCATCCATAGAACTTTTGTATGCATATATCAGAAACATTGAATATAGGTGATAGAACAACATCACAGGGTAGATCTATCTTGTATGCATTGGTTCCACATCTTTTTAGGACCTTGAAAGGACCTATCTTCTTCATGAGAAGCTTGGTGTACTTTTCCTTAGGGAGTCTTTCTTTTTTGAGATGAATCATTACCATATCTCACACCTTGAACTGAACATCTCTCCTTGTGACATTTGTTGCTTGCTTGTACTTTTTAGAGGTCTAAACCAATCTATCCCTGACTTGTTGATGTATGTCCTTCATTACTTCAGAAAAATCATCTGCTTGAGCACTCCTCCTTTCAATATTATGCACTTATCGGAGTTCAAGAACACCCCTAGGATGGGTATCATACACAATATGAAAAGGAGTCAGTCCTGTACTTCTGTTCATAGATTCATTATATGAGAACTCTTCCTGTGGAAAAATAGTATCCCAAGTGGCCCCATGGTCCTTAGTCAAACATCTTAACAAATTAACAAGGGATCTATTAATCACCTATGTATGTCCATCAGATTTAGGGTGATAAGAAGCAGAAAGACAAGTTTGTCCCCAACCTATGCCACAAATTCCTCCAAAAATGTCCTACAAACTTAGGATCCCGGTCTGATATAATGCTCAAGGGTAACCTATGAAGTCTAACAACTTCCTTGAAGAGCAAAATTGCAATATTAGAAGTATCATGTGTAACTTTGCATGGAAAAAAGTGTGCCACTTTTGAAAACCTATCCACAACAACATATATACTGTCATACCCTGATTTAGTCCTAGGAAGACCTAAGACAAAGTCCATGCTAACTGAATCCCAAGGTTTGGTAGGTATTGGCAATGGAGCATATAGACCTACATTGGAACTTGCTCCCTTTTCCCTTTGGCATACCACACACTCTGTCACATACTTTCTTACATCTGACTATATCCTAGGCCAAAAGTAGAATCTCCTAACCAATTCAAGTGTCTTATCAAGTCCAAAGTGTGCTGACAAACTCCCACAATGTTTTTCCTTTACAATATTTTCCCTCATGGAGCAATTAGGAATACAAAGTTGATTGCCCTTGAAAAGTAAGCCTTCTTGAAGAATATAATCAAAAAAATTGATATGATACCTATCATTCATGTCCTTACAAACCTCATAGGCCTCCTTGAAATCTTCATCCCCTTGATACATGTCTTTCAAGGAATTGATTCCCATGCTTTCCAATTGAGTCTATTGGATTGCTAAGTTCCTCCTACTAAGTTCATCGACAACCTTATTAGCCACTCCTTTCTTGTGTAGGATAGTGAAAGTCTAAGCTTGAAGATATTCCATCCACTTCATATGTTTGTGATTTAGTTTCTCCCGCATATTCAAAAAACTTAGAGCATGGTTCTTAGTATATACAATAAACTCCTTAGGTAAGAGATAATGTCTCCACTTCCTAAGAGATTGCACCATCGCATACATATCTAGTTCATACATAGAATAGTTTTTCTTTGCCTCATTCAGTTTCTCACTGAAAAATGCCACAAGCCTACCCTCTTGACTCAAGACTCCTCCTATGGCCTTCTTTGATGCATCACACTCAATATTAAAACCCTTGTGAAAGTCAGGGAGCAATAGAATAGGTTGTCCTGAAATCTTAGTTTTCAAAAACTCAAAAGACCTATCAACCTCCTTATTCCAAATGAATTGACCTTTGCTTCTACCTTTTATGGTATCTATCATTGGTGCACTAACCCCACTGAAATTCTTAATAAATTTTCTATAGAAACTTTCTAACCCATGGAAACATTTTACCTCACTTGCTAACTGAGGGGTTGGCCAATTTAGGATGGCCTCCACCTTAGATGGATCCATTTTCAGATTGCCTTGAGAAATCACAAAACCAAGAAACACTAGTTCTTCCTGCAAGAAGACACATTTATGCAAATTGATCTTCAACTTCTCCTCATGTAACCTTTTCAACACCAAATCCAAGTGCATTAGATGTTCATTCATGTCTTTACTAAAAATCAATATATCATCTAAATACACTACTACAAAATGATTGATGAAAGGCTTGAGAACCTCATTCATGAGCCTCATGAATGTGATAGGGGCATTGGAAAGCCCAAATGGCATTACCATCCATTCAAATAGGCATTCATTGGTTTTAAAAGTTGTCTTCCATTGGTCTCTATCTTTGATCTTTATTTGGTGGTAACCACTTTTCAAATCTATTTTGGAATAGTACTTGGCCCATCCTAGACAATCCATCAAGTCCTCAATTCTTGGCATTGGGAATCTATACCTAATCGTTATCTTATTGATGGCCCTAGAGTCGATACACAACCTCCATTTTCCTTCTTTCTTAGGAGCTAGCACTGTCAGGACTACACAGGGACTTATGCTCTTCCTAACGAATCTTTTCTCTAGCAATTCTTGGATTTATCTTGCAACTTCTGCATTTTGTTCAAGGGTAAGCTTGTAAGCTGCCTTATTGGGTAATGTAGCACCTGGTATAAGATCAATATAGTGATTTTTTTCCCTTTCAGGTGGTAGGGTATCTGTGGTACTATCTGCATCTATCCCCTTATACTTGTTTAGCAGATATTGAACCTCTTTAGGACCTACTTTCTTTTTTGTCTCTGGGCTCTTAGGTTGCTTCTTAGGTTCAATCTTAGGCTTGACAACTATTACAAAGCAAGGGGTATCCTTCTCCTTCAAACCCTTCATGAACTCTTTCTCATCTAATGGCATGACATTAGTCACAATGTGCTTGTCCTTACTGTCACCTGGAAGAGGGGTCATAGTGAAGTTCTCCCCATTCTTGGTGATGGTGTAAACATTCTTCCTTCCTTCATGCCTAGCATCTACATTATATTGCCAAGGCCTTCCTAGTAGCAAATGATGAGCATCCATTTATAATACATCACACAACACCCTATCTTTGTATTCACCTATTGAAAATTCTATCCAAACTTGCTCACTAATCAAGGCTTGTTTACCTTTGTTCAACCAAGGCACTTTATAGGGGTGGGGATGAGGTATTCTTTGCAAGTTAAGTTTGGTAACCATTTCAAAAGAAGCTATGTTATCTATGGACCCTGAATCCACAACAACTTTACATACCTTACCTTGTACCTTGCAGGAGGTTCTGAAAAGAGACTTACTCTGAGGTGGTTCCTTAGTGGTTGGTACTTTCAAGAGGGTCATGTTGATCATCAAGTGTTCTCCTTGCTCTCGATCTACAGACTTTGAAGTTGATGTGTTGTAAGATTTCATACTTTGACTATCTTCTTCTTGTATCAAATGTTCTCTTCTATCACCTCCTTGGCTACCATTGCTTAGATTCTCAGGACATCTGAATGACTGATTCCCAACTTGGTTACATGAAAAACACCTGCTAGTGAACACACTAGGTCCTCTTCCACCAAAGCTACCTTTGTTCCCTAATTATCCTTCATGTTCTTGATTGCTGGACTCTCCTTGGGGTCTAGGAGATGATCCTCTACCATTGAATCTATCCTTTCCTCTGAAACTTGCACCTTTTCCTTAATTATTATGTTCTCCTCTCCTTTTTTGCTTCTCCTCAATCCTAAGTGCCATCTGAAAAACACTTGTGCATTGATTAAGGATTGAACAAACTCAGTTCATCTTGAATACTGAACTTAAGACCATTCGTGTACCTTGCTAGCTTTTGTGTCTCACTCTCTGGCATCTTTTCTTTTAGGGTCATCTAGTGGAACTCCTTAGTGTGGGTATTGACATCCAAATCTCTTTTCCTTAGATTTTGTAATCTCTTGTATACGAGTATCTCATAGTCCTCAGGTACAAACTGCCTTTTGATCTCTATCATCATCTTCTTCCATGAAGTTATAGGTCTCTTTACTTATTCATCTCTTTCATTTTATAGAAAGTTCCACCAACTAAGAGTTGGACCCTTCATTTTGGATTTAGCCACCTCCACCCTTTGGTTTTCAGGCACCTCTTCACATTCAAAATAATTGACCATTGCTTCTATCCAATCCATACACTCTTCTGGATTCATCTTTCCAGAGAATGTAGGTAGTTCTGCTCTATTGTCTCTTCTTCTTGCCCTATTAAGGGCTAAAAAAAATTGCCTTTGGTCTCCCGACATTACCAATCTCTCCTATTCCTCCTCTCCTTCTCCATCAGATGCTGATGCAACTTCTTTGCCTTCCTGGTCTTTATTCAGTTTTTCTATCTCTTCCTCCATCTTCTTATTCTTGGCCAACTCCATGTTTGTCATAGGTCTAGTGGGAATATCATCACTATTCTCTATTGTATCTTCTATTTCTTTTTCTTTCCCAAGGTTTTTCTAATGCTCTGATACCATTTGATGCAGAGTTGGTAGCAATAGGGTGACAAACCTACACACACACCTTTGGTCTTCTTTCAATCCCTAGGGCCTCTCTTAAGGCCTCAACCATACTCCAAGTGTGAAATTGAACTACTACTCCCAACAAGGGATGGTGCAACACTTCCACACCCTTCCTAAGTCCTACCAAGACTTCCCTCAACAATACCCTGATTTTCTAGGTAAGTATTGGTCTTTTAGGCTTAAACAGGCCTACCAACTAGTAGCCCTAATTTATTGGTTTTTTGAACTCTTCTCCAAATTATGCTAAACAAATCCCCCCAAAAAAATTGGTTTTAGATACCCTTTTGGGTCTACTATGAAATTCCAAAGAATTAGACTTCCACCCTATTCCAGCACTCTTCATCACCTACCTGGGTCATAGGCCTAATTGATCAAGTTATATTTGTTTTACAAAGTAGGTCTATGAGAGTGGGATCACATGAAGGTTCCAACACTTTAGAAGGCTTCTCCTAAGTCCAAATGTTTTTAATCCACCAGCTAACTTGACTCTTCATCATTATTCATTATGTTATCAATAAATCTCAATCTATTCTAATCTAAACCCTCAAATGGTTTAGACTAGGGCTTGGTGGTAAAATTACCAAACCAACTCCTCTGACCTCGCCCCTCAATAATATCAAAATAAATGCCACTAACTTGCATTCTCCCAAAGGCCATTGAATTCTAATGGGTAGATTGCAAGTTAGGGCCCCATTTGTATTGCAGCCCTGAAAAATGGAGTGTTTCAGACCTGCAGAGGGTAAATTCCTTCTAACTCCCTTTAAAATTCACTTCAAGAGGTCACGCCAAGTGCATTTGAAAGGTGAATTTAGGGCTCTTTTCAACCAAATCAAAATTTCATCATGAGATCTCACACCTTGTACGGACAGTACAAAAAATGTCACTGTTGTAGTGAAATCAAGCTTGTTTCTATTCAAATTCTCCACCAAAATTTACAAAACCAACAACCACCTTCCCCATGGTTTTCCAACCATATATAAACCTTTCCCAATGTCCATAACCAACTTTTGAATAGTTATGAACATTGGAATTTTTTGTATTATGGATGACTTCATCATGTGTTGCATTAGTTTTTTCATTGATGTTAACACTTATCTTTCTGGAGGTCTACATTGTTGATTTGGCACTCTAGTTATATTACTTTGATCTTGAACCAACACATTGTGGTCCTGACATGGATATTGGCTTATGCACAGTCACTGATATATGTTTCACCGACAGCTTAGGAAGTTGATGATGACTTGTTATCATCTGGAGATCATTTGGTTATGTCAAAGACATGGATTGGATGTTTACATTTGGTTTTTTCTTATTGGTCCGATTGGGTTCACATATTTTCCTTAACTGACACATAGGTCTAGGTTATGGACCAGTACAAGATATCATGTTCTAGATCAACATGACATGTTTTGGAAATGGTTTATTGATTGGATAATGTGTAAATGTATTGAGGCCGACATATTGTATTACATCAAGACTTATTTTGTAAATATAATATCTTTAGGGAGCTGAACTAATCATGAGGTCTTAGGTTTTGTATAAATAATTGTAAGATCTTATTTGGAAGAAGTTTGAGTGTGTGCAAATATTGAAGATCATTGTGAAGAGCGAAAATAAGCAGATCCTTGTGCAAATCACATAGATATTATCTGAAGGTTGAAGGAAAGGTTATAAAGGTGTTTGACACTCATGGTCAGAGCATAAACCGATACTGAATCCAACATTGTAGATGCTATACTGAAGCAATACATTGTTATTGGATTTAACCATCCAATTCTAGTCAGTGTGACTCCTATTTTGTGATTGAGTAGTGAGCTCTAGGTGGTTGGCCTTTCTGCATGTGCAGACTCCATTATTGTATTCACTTACTATTTGTAGTAGTATCATCTGATTGTGGGTAAGGTTTCCCATCATGGTTTTTCCCCTTACAGGGTTTCTGCATCAAAATCTTTGTGTCATGTGTTGTGGATGTGTTTTTCTTTATGTTTCATGCATTAAGTTGTACCGGTATTGCTATAACTATTAATCTATTTTACCAACACTAAGTTTTAAGTTGGAATAATTTGTTTTGGGTTATAATTTATTGACAACTGATTCACCTCCCCCTCTTAGTTGTCCTTCCCAGTTCCTAATAGGAAAAGTAGTTGGCATCCTACCGACAACTTTGAAAATTTGCTTGACAACAAAGTTGTAACATTTAGAAACTTGGAACAACATTTGTTACTAAACACTTAGAGCTTATGGCAACACATCCAAGGTCATTATTATACTCCAAACACCTAAGACAACATCTTAAACACACCAACACTAAAAATTCAAATTCCAAGCCTACATGGCCTAATAGACCTCTAGGTTTATATGGTCACCTAAGAGGTTATTGAGCATACAAATAGGCACTCTATTACATCAAGGGTGATCATTGATCCAACCCATTATTACATAAAAAATGAATATGTAGACACCACCATGGGTGGATTTGAACCTTGCTTGAAATAGAGGTGTAGTAGAAGGTTCTCTGCCACAAAATCTACAAAATGAAAAGGGTTCTTCTATCTCTCCAAATGAAGCCCAAACTTGTAATTACAACCACACACCTGCAACCTATACACAAAAAAGAGAGGAAGAATGGTTGTGGATAGGGTTTTGCCTCAGTCAAACCTCGATTGAGGAATCAACCTTGAATGAAAGTAATTGCAAATGCTTGAATGTAAACAATGGAAATGTATACCTTGTAGATTTGCAACTTGTTGATGATGATTTCTTTGCTTCTTTAATGTAACCACAAATGTTGTATGAAATGGCATGTAACATGACAAAACCCTAGCACACACACATGCTTACAAATTAATGTTGTAATGTTTCTCTAATGGATGAATGAAGAAGACTCAAATGCTTAAATGCTTGATGCTGACCCTGAAATCTTGTATCTTCTCCTTATGCTCCTTATCCCTTATTATATGTCTATCTATTGTCCATCTATCCATGAATGAGGGTATTATATTTCTTTTTATACATGCCTCAAGGATTAAGTTTTAACCATTGAAGGCCGACAAAGAGGAATAGCAAACCCCGAAGACAAATTGTGCATAGGAGATCAGGCAGACTTGACATAGGGCCACCCAAAGGGGTGGGGATATGCCCCTATCCTACCCTATTTTGGGGCCTAGAAAGGGTCTAGAGAAGACACAGGTCATGAAGGAGAAAGAGTGAAGGGGTGACAATGTAGAAATAGGTCTCGGTTATGGAAGGAAATGTCATCGCCAAGGTGAGGACCCAAAATATGGTTAAAATTGCATGGGTCACAATTTTATGACACTACATTTAGCCCCCACTTTAGTGAGAGTATGGCTTACACCACTACTGCCAGTAAAGTAGAAGAAAAGACAGATGAAGATGAGAGATGCAGAGCAAAAACACAAGGAGTATAGGCCACTACTAATATTGAGGAGAAAAAAGCCCCCAATCTTAGGATCATAAATCATGCCAACATATGCAAGAGCACACACAAAAAAAAGGCATAAGACACACAAAACAAAGACAAAGCACAAAAAGGCACATGACAAGAACAAGACACAAGACAAAAAACTAACTAGCCAAAGAGATCTTGAGCTCAGATGTCTCAATAACTAATCAAGATACAAAAACCAATTCCATCACATAAACATGAGCGATCACATAAACTATCATCCATGAACTATCAATAGTAAAACTATGAGTTCATGAGAGGAAGAAGAGAGAGAACATGAATACACACTTTGGTGATCCATGAGAAGAAAGAAATCATGGACATATCGCCCCTAAAACTAGGTGATCCATGGAGAGAACAACATGGAAAATCTTGCCCCTAGAGCCTGTCTAGGTGATCCATGTAAAGAGAGAAAGTGAGAACACGGTTAGTTCCACTCAACCTCATGTGCGTGTGTGCAAGTGAGTTTCAAAGTGCCTCATAGGAGTCTATGCTCGAGTACACTACAACTTGTATAGTTAGTATAGTACAAGTGTCAAGAAAGGTGTGATATATCGCTCTAAGAGTCTATGCTCTGGTCCCGAGAATAATCACCATGCATAAAAGAAAAGTGGTTTTATCTCGCTCTAAGAGACTATTCTCTGGTTTTGAGAATGACCCACTGTACAAGAGAAAAGTGATGACATCTTTCTCAAAGAGGTTTTCCTCTTCTTCCAAGAATATCTCACTATACAATGCATGAGAGAAGTATAGTACAAAGGAGTAGTGTGGGTGCCCCCCCTTAAGATGTCAACATAGGTTGATGTTGATATCTTAAGAAAAGCAGAACAAGGATACCTAATGTAGACACCTAAAATTGTCATGTCTAATTAAATAAATATTTTATTTATTTAATTATCTTTAGCTTAATTCTTCTATTAATTAAATAAATCTTTATTTATTTAATTAATTCATTTATCTTCTTCTAGCCTTATTTCTCATTTAAATAAATACATTTATTTATTTAAATTATCCTTTTCCTAAATTAAATAAATATCTTATTTATTTAATTGATCCCACTTCTTCTATTAATTAAATAAATCTTTATTTATTTAATTAATTCATTAACCTTTTCCACCTATGACACGTGTCATTCATCTCTTAATTCATACACTACCTACCCCTTTCATTATTTTATTATTTCTTTTACCTACACTCTAATCATAGCCGACCTCTTTTACACCTCTCAATCTTATCCCTCCATTTCATATAGTGTCTTCTATATAAGGAGATGCTTCCTTCATTATCAAACCCTAATCAATCTATGCATCCTAATCAAACTATGCATTCAACTCTGTTGACTACTTGACTACACTACGCTTTTGAACATAGGTGATCCTACTTGCAACCACATTCCGTTCTTTGTTGAGCTCTTGTGCACATAAAATCTGAGAGAAAATATATCAAGCAAGATCAATGGAGATAGGGAGAATGGAGATCCAAACCCAATTGGACATGTGATGGTATAATCTTTGTGATTTCATTTGATTTGCATTGTCTTAGGTAATCTTCATATGTTATGGTGGATCTTTGTTGTTGTTAGGCTAGGGTTTTGTGGTTGAATTCATTTAGCCTTTCAACATTGTTTTATCCATTTTCATTTTATCCATTTTCACCATATACACCTACCTTCATCACAAATAAGATATATGCTATGCAATGATGTCATAAATCCAAGCAAGAGAGGGAATACTCTTCAATCAAGGATAAGATAGCTGAAAAGAGATATCTTACTATAAGAAAAGACATCTACCCCCAAGAGGAGTTATCTTAGACAAATATAACATCTTCTAGAACAAAAAAAGGAAAGAACAAGAATACAATCCTTCCTCCTATTTCTAGGTGAAAGGGATTCTTGATGAGGGATGACTCACTTTCAGCCCCTAGAGGGATGGTTGAGTTTATCATAGATGTACATTACCAAGTGTAAAAGAGGTTGTAGTCAAGGACCAACACCTCTTGTATAAGAGAGAATCCTTGAGTGAGCAACAACAGTTCCACACAAGGAATGACATCAAGTAATAGAACTCACACCATCCAATTAATAGGAAAAGTGGATCCCTAGAGAAAGAAAGAGAGAAGGATCATTGCCCCTCAAGCTAAGGCACAATGAGAAGAGCTTACACAATCTACTAGAGAGCGATTAAACATAAGAAAATGTGCAATGAACTTACATGAAAACATGAAAGAAAATACATCAATAAATGTAAAATACACTTCTCAAGAAGTGGTAATCTTCGCAAGGAAGCGAGAAAAAGCATCATATATTCCCCAAGGGGGTTTAATCAAAAAAGCATACCATTGTAAGAAATGATAATCACATATGAAAAATGCAGCCCCTAAAGGAAATAATGATAAATGAGAAAGAAAGAAAGAAAGGGAAAGGAGTGCAAATCCTTTCCCCCCAAGTGAGAAGAACAAGGATAAACATCACATAGTTTCTGATGGTGATTAGTTTCAAGTGATATGTCATCCTAGTGGACCAAATCTTTTCAAGGAAGGGATACATACTTCTCAAGAGATCATTCCCTATTAAGGGGCATATCATATATGCGAATAATCAAAACCATAGAAGAGATAAGATTTCCAAGAGAATGAAGGAAAGAGAATAAGTGCAGTACTCATTAAAGATTTCCCTCTCCAAGAAAAGATGAAAACCAAAGAACAATTATATGCTCACATAACAATAACCCTATGCAAGAAAAGAGATCTAATAATGAATAATGCACAAGGATAGAGATAAATGTATAGAAAGAAGAAGAAAAATGGACTTCATGTTGCTGCCCAAAAGTATGTCCATGTGAAAAATAGGAAAACATATTCCAGTATGGGGAAGAGGGTTTCTTGGAGATTGTTGGAATTCCTTGGCACTTGGATGTTTTTCACATTTAGTGTTGCCATCAATGCCAAAGAGGGATATTGTTGGCAATATGCAGGAATTAATTATGTGTTGTCATTGATGTCAACACTGCTCAGGTTGATTGCTAACTTGCTCCCATTGGACATGGTTTTGACAGAGGTTATCAGAGATTATGCTCCGGTATGTTTATATTGTTGGATTCAGTTTTGGGAGGATATTCATGATGATTATATGTATGTCATATTCAGTTAGTTCATGATTTGGTGCTCCAGAAGCTATTGATTATGTTTTAGATTGTCGGCTGATATTCTTGGTCCTGATTAGTGATAATTGATGAAATGGTTGAGTAGTTTTGATGTGGCTTCTAGAAATGGTTCTTAATGTGTTAAAGGTGTTCTTTATCATGTCCCAATGGTTTGGTGGCTTCACATTGGTTAGCATGAAGATTTGTTGATCCTATTTGGGCCCAGTTGGATATTTTGTGTTATTGACACTAAGGGTTTTTCCCGGTTGGTGTAACATGTTGCAGTTGATCTCGATGGGATTTCCAGTGGATGTAATTGTTTGGGAATTTGAATTAGGTCCATGCTACATAATGTAAATAATAATATTGGTCTGGTGGTCAATCATTGTATCATGTAATGTAATTATGAGTTGAGGGTTGAGTGTTTAGCCGACCTTGTTATCAAGGTTGATGATTTGTATATATAGGAGATATGCTGATGTAATTTTGGTATAGGTATTCTATTTGCATTATCAGAGAGAGGTAAATGTGCAAAAAAGGATACATTATTCAGCGAAGTGTTGTGGAGATTTTGGTGTTGCAGGATATACAACTGTGCTTAACCAGAACTATAACCAAGCATTATGAGATGCTATTTTCATATTTCATTTCGTCCGTATTGTAGTCTGACGATTATGTAAGTCAATGAAACTACCCTTTTGTGTTGAGGATTGTCCTCTAGGAAGTTGGCCTGATTGCAAGTGCAATACCCACTATAATATTTTCACATAATGCTGTAGAAGTATTATTTGATTTTGGGTAGGGTTTCCCACCATGGTTTTTCCCTTCACCAGGTTTTCCATGTTAAAATATTGGTGTTGTGTGTTGTGTACTCTCATGCTTTATCTTTCACTATGTTGTTTTCTTGTTTCTCTGGTAGAAGGCTTATAATCTACAATAATTGTTTTACCTATGGAAAACTGATTCACCCCCAACCACCCCCCCCCCCCCCCCCCCCAAACCCCCCCTCTCAGTTTTCCTTCGGTTCATTCTAACAATTGGTATCAAAACATTCTAACACTAAAAACTTTATCCACATAGCATTCTCAAACAAAGTATAATGTCATTCATTGTAGAGATAAAATAAAAAAAACTCCACATAAATATTTTTCTCCAAATCTATATGATAAAATTATATTATAAATCTATATTCAATAGCTCCCCAAAATTCCTGAAATCAATCTTTTCAAAAATATATTATGCATACAATCTTTTCGAGAGAATAAAATTATAGAGGCAAAGATCAACAAACCTGGATAATAGAAGTAATGGGAAAATTAAGTTGATGAAGAGAAAAATCCAAATCCAAACCCAATAAGCCAAGCAACCAAAATCTCCTGTCAAGAAATCAAAACGCAGAAGAAACTCCAGAAATGCTAACCCGACAAAATGCACAGGCGGTCGAATAAATAAAAATTGCATTCAAACTATAGCCAAAATACATCCAATCAAAATATTTCAAAATACTATATAATCTACCTACCATGCCCAGATATGGTATTTTATTTTTCCAAGACTTTTTCGCCAATAATCATAAAGGGTAGGTAAACTTTACAATATTTTTTACCCATATGTAGTAACACGAGATATTGTATAATGATATAAAATCAAATGGACAAATAAACTAAAGCCCACCAATAAATATAAATCAATAATTAATTCAAATATAAATAACAATAAATCAATTAAACAATAAGTAAATAATAATTAATTAATTAAACAATAAATCAATAAGCCACATAAATAAACACTATTAAATCGTCAAGGCATATATCAAATAATAATAAATCACCCAATGATATTTAATTAACCAAACTATAATTATAAATTAAATTAACATTAATAAACCATATTAATTAAATAACTAAATACTCACAATGCCACAAAATGACCACAACTCAACATGCTAGCACAACAACTTGCGCCAAGACAATCGACTGACAAGGGACAACAAATTAAGCCTAGAGTGTGTAGAGATAACTCATGCCATCTCCAAGAACTTTCCATTAGGATAAGACATGCTCAGACTTGTGAAACCATGTGGAGTCGATGTCTAGTACTTGGAATCCTGTAACCATGAATCCATGATACAACATGTACAATAATATCTCATAAGCAAACATGCAAGTGATAGAGAATCACAATGCCATATCCTACTCACAATGAGTGATATGACATCATCCCTAACACAAAGACACTAGAAAACAATTACAATCACTTAGCATCCACTCAATTATCATGATCATAAAATAGGGTTATCTTAATCACAATATCATCAAAATCTCATGAGAAATATAATCCATCTAGATAACAAGTGCATATAGAGATCATCAAATATAAATCTATTGTCATAATAATCAAGGATAGATATCATCATCCACATTAGTCATCATACATCATGAAATTAACATCTGAGATTCCAATAGAGTCATAATCACAAATCAAAACATCATATAAGAGTCTAGATAAGTCTATCCATGCATAAATCAAAGGTAAGCCGAGGAGGAGCACTACAATACAACAATGGAGAAGTTCCAACTAAAAAGTCAATCAGGAATAGAGAAATGGAAACCCTAACCAATGTGAAGGGTGATCAACATGTCCTAATCATTGGCAAGATCATTAACCCTGTGATAAGGTATGTTGCTTATGACATTTCTTATAATATCTATTTCAGGAATAGGGAAGGTGCCACCTCGACAATTGTAGTATATATGACACATATGCTTGTCATGAAAAAAAAATCATTCGATGTCTGAATTGTTGAGGGAATTATTTTTGAAAAATGTTAAGATGTTAAAAGAGAAGAATTATCCCTTCTAGTTTGGTTCTTTGCTTGCGTGTTTGGTCATGTATTGTTTGGGATCCCTTCCAACAAAAGACAATGTTATATGGGTTTCTAGTGTTCTAATTGCAAGAAAAATATTTAGGTATTTGAATAGGTTGGATAAAAAAGAGGAAGTTTGTGATGCATATTTCAAATCTTTTCTGGACATGTGGAGTGTTGGCCTGGTATCCCTTGTTTTCGATTCTGTCGACTCTTCCTCCAGAAAGAAGAAAAAAAAACAATTTGTTTTTGTTGGTGTTTTTGAATCAAATAAAAGCAAGAAGGTTGTGAAAGAGAGAGATATTGTTGTGATTGAGGATCCAACATCTACTGTAGCTAAAGTATATTTGGGGGTTGTAGGTCAGGAAGCTAGAGAGTTAGATGATGAATTGAATTTGCTATAATTAGTTGGTAGTTTGGATGGTATCAAAAAAATTGGTGTGATTTGATTGACTTCAGTTGATTTTGATATAATTGAAGGTGTTCTATTAAATATTTGAATGAAGTTCTTAAGGAGAGGTTATCTGAGCAATCTGTTGAGGCATATAGAATTTGTTGGGTGAATGTGTTGATGTGCAAAAAATCTTATTAGTGTGCATTGAGGAGTTGAGAGACTATATCCATAGCGCCAATAGAGTCTACAAGTTCTTTATCTGTTGGCCGATAGCTATAGTAAAGCACAAATCCAAAATCAATGCAATTGAAGATGAATTGAGCACTTTAGGCAAATCCTTTGATTTCCTGAGTGATAAGGATGGTGAGAAGAGGAAAAGGTTAAACTTTCTTCAAGCAGAACTCTTACTCTTGTAGAGGCAAAAAGGATACTTTGTGAATATGTTTTGGACAATGAAAGAGATTGTTGAATCAAAGTTGGAGCATTTTTCAGCATTGCTCGACAATGCAATTGAGCATGAGCAAAACCTATTTTCTCTGGATAGTCTCTCCCATTTTGTTTATTTATTAGTGGAATGCAAAAGCCTTTCAGTTAGCATCAAATTGGCTATAAATTCTTAGGAATTTCTTCTTTCAGACCTGAAGGAGAAATACAAGCTTATCTTTCTAAAGAAGAGTGATTGAAGATTCTATCTGATCTGGTATTTAGTTTTGACATTAATGTAGTTGTGATTTTATTTATTTTCTCTTTTTTTTTTCATCAAAGGAATCCTTGTGTACTTGATGTTAAAGGGGGAGAAAGGATTGAGGAAATGTATGAGTTAGGGAGAGCTAAGTTATATGCAGCTATGTTTTTCCATCAATGACAAAGGGGAAGATTGTTAGACTTTTGTGAATAATATTGTCATTGATGCCAATCTTGTTATCCAGTATGGATTGGACAACATATGCAGTATATTAAGGTCAATTCAGTTATCCAGTTTGGTTTGGATGATTTATGTAGTTCATTGTTGTTAATCCTGTTATCAAGTTTGATCTAGATGTTGTATGTAGTCAGTATGTGTAGTTTCTGCTATGAGCATGTGTTGTGAATTTTGGTATAAAGAGTGATACAGTAAGATGGATTTGTTATAATGGAGTGTGTTAGGGTTTAGGTAGATCCAAAGCAAGTACGAATTAAAAATTATATGTAGATATAAACACACAAAGATGAAGAAAAACACAACACAAAATAACATGGAAATTTAACATGGTTCACCCAAGATGGGCTACATCCACAGGTCAAAATCATCCAATCTTTTCTTATTATCTAGTAAATCAGTACAATAACATTACAATGCCTTGTGCATTTCAGCTGCTTATAACATGCAATTTTAGGGCAACATTCAAAGTCAGCTAACAAAGAATACCCTAACCCTAAAGGAATATTCTTGTAATATTTTCCTCGTAAATTTATTATCACACTCGTACATGTATTCTCATACTCTTATTCTCTTACACGTATGAAAAAAATTTCATTGCCATGATATTTAAAAATCATTTTCATTGCCACAACATGTGATTCTTTCAGTTCTTGCTGAAACCTTGCTACCAAACATACTATATACATGATATCCAATCTGGTTGCAGTTAGATATAATAGTCCCCCAATCATTGACTTGTACCAATTTGCATTTGCCTTAGTTGATTTATCATCCTTAGTTAACTTGCATCTGGTAGTCATAGGTGTAAATACCACTTTAGAATTCTCCAACCCAAACTTCTTCAACAATTATTTGACATACTTAGACTGGGAAATAAAAATTCCATTTATCATTTTGATTAACTTCCAATCCAAGAAAGAATTTTAACTCACTAATAATGGACATTTAAAATTCTTTTTGCATCTCAACAGAAAATCTTTTGCACATGTCTTCACTTCCTCCAAAGATAATATCATCAACATATACTACCATAACTAGAATTTAACCTGAATCTATATTGAATTACAAGTTGTTCGTTGGATCCTTTTGAAAACCTTGATCAGCTAGGTACTTGTCTAATCTCCCATACCAAGCTCTAGGAGCTTGTTTCTGTCCATACAAAGCCTTTTTTAATTTGCAAGCACTGTTTGGATCATCCTTCAATTTGAATCCTCCTAGTTGTTCAATGTAGACCTCTTCTTTCAATTCTCCATTCAGAAATGCTAATTTCACATCCATCTAATAAAATTTGAAGTCCTTGAATGCTGCAAATACCAGGAACATCCAGATTGCTTCCATTATTGCAACAAAGGTATAAGTCTCATCAAAGTCAATTCCTTCAATATGAGTGTATCCCTTGCAAACCAACCTTTCCTTATTCCTTTCAAATTTTCCATCTCCATCCAACTTATTCTGGAATACACATTTATTTCCAATTACATTTTTGTCTTTTGGTTTGCTAACCAATTCCCATTTGTTTTTTCTCAATCTGATCTAGTTGCTCTTTCATTGCCTTCATCCAGTTCTGATCATTACAAGCTTCTTCTACTGTCTTTGGCTCAGTTTCAAATAGAAAACACAACAAGATCTGTTATGTTCTCATTCTTGTGTTGCTTTTCTTTTTGTGATAACTCCTTTGCTCTTATCTCTAATTACTTGTTCTTCTAATTGATTATTTCTCACATACTTGGAGTTTTGGATGTGGATTCTAGAGCATTTTGATCATTCTTTTATTCACTCTTGCTTTCTTCTTTTTTTTTTCCTTTTCTCTGAACTCATCTAATTCATATCTTACCACAATATCTGAATACTTTAAAGTAATCTCATCAACTTTACACTTGCACTTTCAACTTTCTTATTCAATCTTTTGTTGAAGCATCAATATGTTTTTCTCTTTGTTGAATAAGCCAAGAATACGCCTTCATCTTCTCACCTATTAAATTTTCCAAGATTATCCTCATCCCTATGGATATAGCACTTTCTTCCAAAAACTTCAAAATATTTCACTGTCGGAGTTCTACCATACCATAATTCATAAGATGTCTTATCATACTTTCTTCGATACAAAATTTTGTTAAGTATGCATGTTGTTGTATGAACTGCTTCTTTTCAATAAACTTTCAGTAACTCTACTCCTTTTATCATGGTTTTAGCTACTTTTTGTATAGTTTGATTCATTCTTTCAACTACACTATTTTTCTGAGGTTTCTGAGGAGAAGATAATTGTCTTTTGATGTCATGCTTCTCATTGAAGTCATTGAACTCATCTAAGATGAATTCTCCTCCTCTATTAGACCTTAAACACTTGATTTTCCTATCAACTTCATTTTCAACTTTTGCCTTGAATATCTTGAACTTTTTAATGCTTCAGATTTCTCTCTCAGAAATGCAACCCAATTCATTCTAGAATAATCATCAATTAGTAACATGAAATACCTTTCACCTTGTAGGATCCTTGTCCGGGTTGGACCACAGAGATCTGTATGAACTAGGTCTAGTAAACTGATGGATGAGTAATCCTTTCCTCTAAATGTACTTCTAGTATGATTTCCTATTTGACATTCCCTACAGTTGTTGTCCTTTGGTTTAGTCAATCTAGGCAAGTGTTGGCACTATGTTGTCATTGATGTCAACCGGTACGCAAGTTGATGTTACTGGTATGCAAGTAGGAGTATTGAATATTGTTGGCATGTTTGTGTCAACCAGTAAGTATGTCAACTGTAAGACCCCACACCATTAATACAATCCTAATTATTGCAAATTATCATAGTTAAACTAAAATGGTGGTAGAATGGAAGTGATGCCATTCTATTAGTTGTGTTTTTATGCATCGCTCTAATGATGATGAAAGTTAAATAGCATTAACATCTAAGTTTCCAATGTATGGATTTGATTATTAATAACTAACAATTGCATATGTGCGTATGAAATGATGATTTAATATGGGATTGCTTAGAAATGATGTTTAAATAATTCACAAGTAAAAATTATTAGGAATTTGGACAACAATTTATATGCAATATTATGACGATCTAATTGTGCTTGTGGTTGGATAATGCAGGATAGATGGTGTACATTATGAGGAGGAAAAGAAGATTACTCCAAATCAAATATCTTGTGAAGGTGTTAGAAGGGTAACCTATTTTGCATAGAAATGGATGAAGGAATATATTTATCTTATTTAGAGTCAATTTTAAATGTGTTGAGATGGCATACAACCTTAGGTCATGTGGTGAGAGAGGAGATTTGAGTTTGAAAACCCTTTGGGTAAAGCCAAAACTCGAATGGGTCTTTGTGTGGGTTTCAAAAAGGTGTTGTGTGGTCCATTTTATGGGTTATGGTGAAAAAATAGACCCCTAGGGTCAATACCTTGGGGTTAGGGACCTTTAGAACATGTGATAGTGTCCTCTAAGCTTGATGTGACCCTTCAAAATCCCACTTGTTTGGAAGTGACGGGTTAGGGTTTGAGAAAAAGTGGATTAGAGTTGAGACCCATATATGTCTTAGTAAGAAGCTAGAGAGGGAACTACCCACTTCTCCTTTTGGAGAACTTGGATGGAGAAGGAAGTGAAGAAGGAATAAGAATAAGAGGAAAGCTTCTTGATGGAGAAGGAGATCACCTTGTGGACTTGGAACAAAGATAAGTATTCTTCACCTTGTTGTTGATTTTAGTGTAGAGGATACTATGATGATTGAAAGTCATGAAAGAATTGAGTTGTGTGAATGTTGGAGAAAAGAATGTTAAAGAATGATTTTGTTGTAATAGGATGACTTCACTATAGATTTTCATGGTGTATAATATGCTTATCTTGCTCGGGGGTATGGCTAGAGCCCATGAGGCTTCATGATGCCATTATGGTTGGGAGGTGAGCAAGCATTCATAAGTAATTTTTCCATTGTTTACACTCTAATGAAAATCATGTTTTGATTTTGAAGAATGGGTATAAGGAAAGTTTGCTAAGAATACTCATACTTGTGAAACTCAAGACCTCATTTGTATTTTACATTTCAATAGAAATCTTTTATGTGTCTTCCAAATGATATCTTTGTAGGAGTTGGTTATGCACTATGTAATGGAAGAGCAAGCCTTTAATTTGTTGTTAGTCCATTGTTTCTCTCTAATGAAAATTATTATTTATTTTCACCATTATAGTCCATAATAATATTGTTTAAAAATTTTACATTCAAGAGAAGAACGAGCCTCATTGGATATTTTTTTCAAATGTTCTGCTTTTAATGGAAAAACCATCTAATCTGAAATTATAGTTTAAGGGAATGTTAAGTAGAGGTATTATTCACAGGTGTATGAGTAAGCTTGAAATTGTTTATTTACCATGTAATGCTTCAAGTAAAAAACTCATGATTTCTTAGACGTGGTAACCTCGGGACTGTTTATTCATATTTTGATGGATTCATTTTGTTGTATATTAGTAGAATAATAAATGTATGACTTGTCCGTAAATCAAATTACAACTCTAAAATAGGGTAGAGAGTATTAGTCTTATATATATATATATATATATATATGAACTTCATAAATTTTTTGAGTGGAAGGTGAACTCCATTCCTCCTTGTAGTATAAAGTTAAAAAAAAAAAAAATACATTTATTAGAAGGGATCATCATCCCTTAATTAGTAAATGTGCAGAAAACACCAGACATAAACAATAGATGAATTAGTCTACATATGGTTGGCATTCTGGCTTTGTGCTGATATAACCTGTGGCCTTTACCGTGGGATTAATGGGTGTTGTATTCTGGTTCAAGCCAGAAATCTCGGCAACCTTTTGTGCACAACCTGTCTCATAACAATATGAGTGAGAATAATTACTGATAAAATCAGAGTTAAATCTAGAAGAGGCTATCTGTAATGTTGACAATATAATGATTCAAAAAATAAATATAAAATGAAATAGAGATATGCAGTGAGAATGGCTATGATCTACTTGCTATATAGTTAGGCAAGTGCTCTTGTTGAGAATGATGGAGATGTTTTAAAAAACAAAGGACACAAGTTACATGTTTATACATATGAGTGTTTCAATAAAAATGCATCAATATTGAAATTTAGGGGATGGATGACGGTGACTTTCAACTGTCTATTCTGATAACAGTCGCCCATCCCTGCATGAAAGTGACTCAACATATGCCAGTAGCGCATGTGGTTTAACTAAGATAGTGATTCCCACTATCCTGGTGTGGCCACTTCTCTACTGTTCTTGCATTGACATCCTATAGTTATATCTGTGACTATATCTGACAACATTAAAAAAAAAGAGACTGTCTTGTCTTCTGCTTAATGTTTTTACCAGTAATGTGACATTTGGATTTGGCATCTCCTTCTTCCTGTGACCTGCAAAATGTACAATAGATTCACTAATTGGTAAATGAAGTTATGTCTTATCTTAAGAATCTTTTCTACATTGAAGTGCATCTTTTGGCCATTTAGATAGAAAGAAAATTTATTCTATTTTATAAGATAATTAATCAATAATGATAGAATTGTTTCTATGTTGAAATTGTGATTTTAGTTTCACAAAATAGAATAAAAATATCTTATTTTATGAAATGATTGGTGAATGTTAATAGAGTTAATTTAAAATGTTATTTTAGCTTCACAAAATTAGAAATGAGATTGATTTCTATTTTATATTTCCTATAAAATAGTTCAGATTTATGACAAAATCATTTCCATATTTCAATTGATTTTATGAAAAACTTTCTTGCTTTATTCCTGATTCCATAAAAGAGTTAAAAGAATGATAATGTTGAAAAGAAAATGAAATCTTTCTATTTTGTTTAATATAAGATAACCTTGATTGAAAATGTATATATAGAAAGAGATGTAATCAAAATTTATATTATTAAATAATTAGTAAATGACATGGAATCACATCCATATTATTGGATGATTTTGCTCCATAAAAATAGAATGAAGATTTTTTGCTTAAACTATTAATTAAGAAACGATTTCATTATTAAATAGCTATTTATTTGCTTATTTTCAATCTAATTATTTTGGATAACAAGATTAATATAATCCATTGATTTAGTATTTAATTGTAAAGGAGATTCCTTGAAGTAAATAAGAATATAATAGAAAGTTAAATATTTGCCCTTCTCATAATTGAAAGTTTGATAATTGTGACATTTATCATTTGTTTATAAATCAAGGGAACATAGGAGTAAATGGTCATTTAATTGTAATTTATTTTTATCATATCCATGTTCTATTTCTCTAGATTAGAAATATTTGGTTAAAATTTTGTATAATTGATAAATATAAGAAGAGGGTAATAGTTATAGCAATTATAAATGTTTAATAAATATTATATGAGCATTATATGGGTATTCATTTTGGAGTAGATAGAAACTTAGTCACTTATTTGTGTAACACAAAAAGAGAAGAGAAAGAAAAGAAATTAATTATATAGATTGTATAATTAAGAAATATAAGGAAATATTTATATAATAAAAAAATTAATTGTATTAATTGGTTTCTTTATTTAGCATTAGCAAAATGAGTTCTTGGGTGTCATTACCACTAATGTTATTGATAAAGTTATATTAATATGAATATTAGTAAAAATAAATTATGTCAATGAGGATATTAGTGGATCGATGCACTATTTTATTAGGGTCAATAATGATATTAATTATAATTTTAATATAAACATGTTTTTTTGTAAAAGAAAGAGAAATTGGTTTGCATTTTGCTTAGTCAAAGTATGGGCTTTGCATGTTACCCCTACTCTCTTAAACTTGAGGTAGCAATAATATGAATATTCCTAGTTAGAAAAGGAAATGATTAAGTATAATATAATTACAAGTAATAATAAGTAAGAAAACACCCAAGTTGAGATTGTAGCTAATATTAAAGGACAATTATTATTAGGTTATTAAACAACATTATTTTGAAGGCTAATGTTATTGATTGAATGAACTAGCCAATTTATTCTATTCCGTAGTAAGGATCTAGTGAGAATTACATTTAACCCTATGGTAATACATTGTTAGGGATGACATCTTGATAAGGGGCTAACAAAATGAAGGGACCTATAATAGAAAACGTTGATAGTAATTGATGCAAAGAAACATTAAGGGTACCAATACTAATTAAAATGAGTTGTCGATGATGTAACTAGAAATAAGATGAAAAATATGTGTATCCTCCCTTATGCAAATATTATTACTTGTGTAGGAATAGTTTAACATGATGAAGGTTGCTTATGTGTTATATCTATTTATATATAATAATAATTAAAAAAAAAAATGGTTGTGTTTTGCCTGATAAATGTTTGGGCATTACATCAACCGGTAAGCAAGCAAAGAGACAAATTGAAGGACCTAGATAAGAAGATGAAAGGATGTGAAGTGTTTTCCACTTTGGGAAAATGGTCAAGGACTGTCA
The DNA here is from genome assembly GCF_030272615.1 of Cryptomeria japonica. Lineage (NCBI taxonomy): Eukaryota > Viridiplantae > Streptophyta > Pinopsida > Cupressales > Cupressaceae > Cryptomeria > Cryptomeria japonica. Next base: position 591,142,844 of record NC_081407.1, read on the forward strand.
CCGGTAAATAATAACATGTCCTAACCGACAGAACAGAGAAGTGCATTATATGAAGGTTAACCACTTGGTGTATGCCAGTAGTATGTTTGGTTGGTGACCGAGCTTGAACTGATACAATCAAGTGAGTTAGATGCTAACAGAGATGTCACATGGAATCCAAGTGGCAAACATGCAGTGATAGGTGAATAGTGCATCGACGAGGTAGTTGCCGATTAGGTTGATATTAAATGAAGATTGTGGAAATCACAGATCAATTGAAAAGGATTGTGGCTCAAAGAAGATAAAAAGAAAAGATTTGTTTTTGTGTTATGATCGAAGAAGGATATTTGATCATCTTGTTGGTCTAGAGAAGAAAACAACTAGATCATTTATTGTGATCAACAAATTCAAGGCCGATGAATAGGGTCCAATTTGCTAAATATAGTAAATGTTCATTGGAAGAATAAATAAGGACAAAGATTTTTGTTGAACTTTTGCAGGTTTTTGATTCAAGATGATGAGATCCAAATTGATACGGATCATGGTCGATGAAGAAAACCCTAGGCACGTAAAGTTTGAGTTTTTGTTTTGGTGGGAAAACATGTGTATAAATATGCAGATCAAAGACTCAAGAAAATTGGATGAATGAAGAGATGGTGTGATCATGCTAGAGGAGAGTTGATCAGTCTGAGCATTGATAGAAAAATATTGAAGTGACAGTGTTAGAAGAAGAACCAGCAAGAAGGGTTTAACCTGCAAGGTTTAAGGTAACCAGTAAACTGTTACAGAGCATAACAGTCTATCAAACCAACAACGATTGAACCGGTAAGGTAGCCGCATAGAGTGAAGGAGGGTAGAGAGAGTGTGAGAGGAGATCTGGCTAGGCAAAAGCTAAGTTAAAGAGGATTTAGACAAAGAGAACTAATATTCAGTAGAGAAAAAGTAGTGTGACAAAAAATAATTCAATAGACAGAGTGAATAGGTTGTAAAGGTTACAAAACTCATTTGTAACAAGGTGCTTGTCATTGTATTGATTTTATATCTCATTGTATTTCTCTGAGTGGGTGCTCATTGTAGGGGTTGGTGCTCCTTGAGTTGGTGGTCAGAATAGATCAGGGGTTGGTGCTCCTTTGGGTAGGTGCCCATAAACTATTAGGGGATGGTGATCCTTGGGTTGGTACCCTAAACACTATAAAACTATTATTTCATTATGAGGTTGGATTGGAGTAGTAGATCTCTAGCAACATTTCTCACCTAGGTTTTTCCCACATTGGGTTTTCCTTGTATATCAATGTTATATGGCGTGCTCTTGTGTGTGATTGCTTGTTAGTGTTTTCATTATTCTACCGGTTGCACACACTATTTGAAATTATTTATAATCAGTGATTCACCCCCCCTCTTAGTGATATCTTGTGTTCTACAATTGGTATCAGAGCCTTAGGCTCCCTATTTGTCAAATCTTTCTCTAGCTTGGGTAGATTCTGGTTTAAGAACACAATGACAAGGAATGAATCCTCCTCCTCCAAAGCTCCCATGTTTGATGGTGCCAACTATGCCTTCTGGAGCAGAAGAATGGAAACCTATCTATCTTCCCTAGGTTTTGATGTTTGGATGTCTATGAAGAATGGGTATACTATCCCTAATGCTCCCCCTACAGATTTGGATGCTCAGAAGGAGTATGAAAACAATGCCAAGGCCAAGCATTCTATTCTCAGTGGATTGTCTAATAATGAGTTTGTTAAGGTTATGCATTGCTCATCCTCCAAGGAAACTTGGGATAAGTTGAAGAGATTATTTGAAGGAGATGTTAAGGTCAAGGAGGCTAAATTGCAAACACTAAGAGCTCAACTTGAAGGCTTTAAAATGAAAGATGAAGAAAATATTTCTGATTATCTTCAAAGACTTGATGAAATAGTGAATACTATTAGAGGACTTGTAGAGGATATATTTGATGAAGTTATTGTTAAAAAGGTACTTAGATCACTCACATCTAAGTATGATACAAAGGTCTCTACAATAGAAGAATCCAAGGACCTAAAGACCTTTTCAATGGATGAGTTATTTGGGTCCCTAACTTCTTATGAGATGAGAACAACTGGGGAAGAAACTTCAAGGAAAGAGGTTGCTTTCAACTCCATCAAAAAGGGTAAGGAATAAATTTCTCATGGAGAAATTAGTGAATACTTGTATATAATGGCAGCAAACTTTGTAACGAAGCTTAAAAGAGGATCTGGTGAGTACAAAGGAAAATTGCCTTTCAAATGTTTTAACTATGGAAAAATATGACACTTTGCTTCAAAATGTCCCTATGGTGAGAATGTTGGAGAGGAGAAACAAAGCACCAAAAGACCTTCACATAAGGATAAAAATAAGAAAGCCTACCGATAAGAAAGAAGAAGCTACCAGAAGAAGAACAACCTGTATACTTTTGAAGATGATGCTACAGATGAAGAAAGTGCATCAAAAGATGATTGTTGTGAGGATGATAGAGAAATTAATCTCTTCATGGCACAAGATGAACCGGTTGATGGAGATAATGAAGATGAAGACATTGAAGCTGAAGTGGACTTAGAAGATGATCTTATAAGTTCTCTTGAGGATTTGAAAGAAATAAGAAGGGAACTCAAGAAGTGTAAGTATGTTGTTGCAAAAGAACAAGATCATTTAGAGCAATATGTGGAGGAGTCCAAGACAATAATTTCTAATATGAAACTACTATTGGAAGAAGCTAAAAGGATATGTGAAGTTACATCCTTTGATTTGATAAAGACGGAGAAGGAGAATCAGAATCTACAAGAAGAAATTGTAAGGCTCAAAAAGGAGCTTGAAAAGAGAAAGAATGAATTAAAGATGAGGAGTAAATATGAAAGTAGCACTGAAGCCTTGGAAAAGATGTTGAGTAATCAGAAGCACTTAAAAGATACTAGAGGTATACGATTTGAAGAGGGATAGAGTTCCAACAACAAAGACACACTCTGAAAGGAGATGCAGTTTACTTCTTCAACTGAAATTAAAGAAAAATAAACCTTTACAGTCAACAAAGCTACTGAGAAGAAGACTTATACTGAAGCTGATAGAAATCAGCTTGTGAACCAAAATGCTCAAACTTTGAACCAAAAGGCTCACTCATTGTAGTATTGTACTGAAATGTAGATCCTAAAGGCAAGCCCAAGGTTGATAATGAAGGGTTCACTAGAGTCAATAATGTGAGAAGAAGACATCCAGTGAGACAAAGGTTTGTTGGTCCAAAGAGACAAGATTGGTATGTACCCAAATTCCATGGTTACTATCATTGGTGTAATTGTTGGAATCCAAGAACACTGAGAGGGGGGGAGTGGATCAGTGTTCTATCGGAATGATCAATTTTAACCTTATTAAAACATGAATTTACCAACTGGTATACCAGTACATATAGAATTGAAAGAAGTAAAGCAACCAATAAGCCAATCACACAAATGAATACCATATCACAAAGAATTATATGTGGAAAACCTCACAGAGGAAAACCCACGGTGGGATTTGTGACCCACAATTATTGGCTTGATGATGATTGTAATAGATGACTTCATGTGTTGTCATTGATGGCACATGTATACACACACATATGTTCACATTGTCTTAGTCATCTTAGCTCAGACAAACCGATATTACTTCTAAGTCTTTGTATTGCAAAACTAGTATTATATGTATAGTAAAGTTCAAATGGTTTTGAGGGTGTCTAATCAGTATGTTGGGACTCATTAAATTTGAGTAATTTGAGAGGCCCATCTCAAAATTTTGCTCTACATTTCCAAATGATCATAAAATCAGTCAGTTTGAATGGCCTAGTTAGAGAGAGGGTAAAATGGAGCCAGTTGATTTCCAAAGGGTAAGGCTTTGGAAACTTGTGTACACCTTTAATTTTACCTATGAAGTATTCTACAACTTTCAGTTTTCAGTTTGGATTAGTTTATCAGGTACCCATTTCAAGGGGTGAGCTGAAAGTGCATTTTAGGTGCAAATGCATATTTTATTAAGTGACCTACTTTGAGCGCCTACAACTTTTGCCCTATTGATCGTCATTATGAAATTCAAAGTGGGTTGAATTCTATGCATAAATGTGATTTAGCTTGCAAAATTTCAAGTCCTTATAAATCCATTTGCTTAGTTTTCAAAGCTCAATCCGTTTGCAGTTTGTATGGTTTGACAAGTCCCTGTTCAATAGCTAGTCGAAGCCCTATTTTTTGCATAAGTGTAAAAGTTGCCCCGATGAATGTCATGCTAGAATGTTTGTTTCAAGCTATTGTTGGTATGAATGAAAAGTTGTGTTTCAAATTTCAAGCCTCTGCCAATCTGTTTGATCAGTTTTCAAAAGGGTTTCTTGAGCCATTTGTTTCAGTGATCCATACTTTCATTGCCACATCAGTTAAAGTAGCCATTTTCATGAGCGCACCATTTGCACCCAATTGGCTTCCCAGTCGAACTAAGTATTCTATGATTTGATATGTACTTCAAGGTACCTAGGCCTCAGATTTGAGGGTCTACAGAGGTCGTTTGATATTTTTAAGAAAGGCATCATGTGTTGCCTGAGCATTGACTTCATCAGGTCCGCAGTGTCGACAAAGCTAGTTGGTCTTTTTTGACAATTAATATCTCTTCGCTCAGGATTCATCTTGAAAAACCATTTGGTAGAGTTCATTCTTGTATATCAGAGTACACGCCTGTCAGATGGCAAGGTCAAGAAAGGTGTTTTGACCGGTTTGAAAATTACGTCTTCGCGATTAAATGCGAAAAATGTGGTGCAGGCGCCTGAAAGTTGCAAAATTCAGTTTGATGATCCAAAAATGATGTTGATTGTTTCCAGAGGTATGTGTAAGGTTTCTGAGGTATTTCAAAGGTCAGTTGCATGAAAACGAATTTTTTTTTTAGTCAGACCCACTTTGGGGCCCGACTTGACTCATGCTCATGTGTTGATTTTATTGGCGACTTGGCTCACTGTGAGAATTTCAAAATATCTAAATTTGGATTTTGATTATGAGACATGTTATAAGAGCGATGATGGTAAAATTCATCTCCTGTGCAGTTGAAATAAAGAAGCACATTTACTAAACCAAATTGCAAATTGGCAATTAACAAAGGAGGCATTATAAACTTTCAATGCAAATGCTAGCAGGTGTAATTCTAGATTTGCAAGGCAACCAACAATCCCTCCTCTACGTGGCAAATGAAAGAGAAAAACTTCCAATCAAATGCAAATTAGTAAATGTACCAGTGTCCTCCTATGGTGTGCTAGTTTGAAAAGGCATTTAAACTTCAGCAAAATGCATTGCCAGGCGAGAATGCAATCTTCCCTATGTGTGGTGTTGAAAGGGTTTTTTTTTTTAAATCTTTAAAACAAATGCAGTTTGGCAGATGTAATGCCAATAATCTTCTTTGCTGGAGCAAATGAAGATAATAGCCAATATGATAACAACAAATGTTTTTGGCATGTGAAGTGCCAACCATTTTCTTCTCCTCCCACGTAAAGTTTGTGAAGTAGTTAAAACCCTAGCAAATGCATACCCCCCCTGTGCAGCGTTTGGAGAAGAGGCAATATGAAACAGTCTACTTAGCAAATGGCATTGACATCAATTCCTCCTTGCCCATGGCACATGATGGCTGGAGAAGGGCATCTAAAACATAATAATGCAAAATGAAATTGCAGTCCTCCTCCCCCACGTGAAACCTCCGGCAAGGCATTGAAGTTGATAAAGGCTCAGGAGACATTCAAGTAAATGCTTTGGCATATCATTAATAGAATTTCAACCCCTACGTGGAGTTTGGAGGGCAGCAGAAATAATTCCAAATCAAATGCAAACAACAGTTAATCCTCTCCTCTTGCATGGGCCTATTGAAAAGCATAGCAACTCCATCAAATGTGTTGCCAAGTCAAAATGCCTACTCCCCTCTACATGATATTACCTCCTCCGTGTGGCTAGTAAAAGGATTTAAAATAAGTTCAAATGCAATATGGCAGGTGTTTAATGTTGAAGCCCCTGCGTGGAGAGTGGGGAGTTTTAAAATGAAATGTATATGGCAGTTTTGATGCCAAATCCCCTCTGTGTGGCATGTAAAAAATACAGAAACCCCAACCAAATGCAATGATGTGAGGTGAGGCTACGTGGAATGGAGTTTCAGAGGTTCTATAAACTTCTAAGCAATGCAAATGATAGAAAGGCTGCCATTAAAACTCAGAAAAAATGCATTCCCAGGCATAGAGCATTATCCCACATTGGCTGGGGAATGGAAACTTTTGGCATTTATATACAAATGCACACCCATTCATAGTGTCAAAGCCTTGAAGGATTTTGATGAATGGTGTCGGTTGGGCACCCAAGTGGACCCCACGTGCACAGGCACGCTTCTGGAGGCAACTGAGGAGGCTGACAAGTGGCGACCAGGTGAACCCCACACGGGCACAAATCCCGAGGCAAGCGAGTTTTACAAAGAAAAGGCGAGTTAAAGATTGAGAAAGTTGTCGGAGATCTATGGTGCACATGGATTCGTGAAGGAAAGGTGCGTGTTGGTTAAACCTTGCGAAATGGTGAAAAGCACGTGCTGAAAACGAAGGTTAAAGACCCCACAAGTTCAAGATGATCCAATGATGTGCGTGATGTCAGAGCCCGAAGGTGCACGACTGTTAGCCATTGCGAAATAGCGAAAGGCAGGTGGCAGGTCCAGGTGGAGGTCCAGCTTGCGGGTCCTGCTAAGGTGTCGCTGAGGCGACGATGATGTAGCGACAAGCAAGCAGCCCAGTGGCAGTGACGAGGTAGACACATGGCGGATTGATGAGGTGTCATATGAGGTGGCACCCAGTGGACCCTATCGACGAATCAGAGACTACCACGTGGCAGGGCGTTAGGGCAAAATCAGGCCAAAAATCAAAGTTAAAATCACATTAAATGATATAGTTTCAACTATATAGAAAATCCAAACATTTAAATGATGTGCACATGTTGAGGATTAATTTGCTCAGAGGCTCATTGTTGCCCGAAATGACAAGTATTATATGTCGCTAGAAAGCTCTCAGAATGAGGAATGCAGTTATGAAGTTATTTTTAATAGATATGGGATATTTCGAGAGCAGTTTCCATGGGAAGGAGATATTTTTGCAGTTAAGGAAAAAGAAGGCACTTGGCAAATTTTGATGAGATATGATCTTTTTCCCCCTCTTCTTATTCTCAATTCTTCTCAATTGTAAGGGTTCCAGTTTTTGAGAGATTTTCTCCAAGGGAGAAATCCGAAATTGTAGGTTCCAATTTTATGCATTTTGATCTTCTTGGTTGTAATGGTTGATGTCCCTATTCTGTTGTCATGGAGTAGATATATTTTGCAGGTTGTATCTTAGTTTCAGGTCACATATATGTAAGACATATATGCAGTGTAGTAGATTATCTTCACACATTTCTTCAAATTCAATAAATTTAGTCTTCAAGGAAGTTTGGGTTTATCTTCTCAAAGTGAAAGTATAATTCCTGTTCTTAGGCATCCTTTATAGAAGGGATTTAAATTCTATGAGTAGAAATTGGGGATTTGGGTTAATGTTTGGATTATGTATGATCCTCTGATGAATTCAGAATGTGTTAACGTCAGACATTAATACAGGGAAATCTTTTCAATAAATTTGATATGTAGCTCGGATTCCATCTATAGTTATTTGTATTGACTCTATGCCCAAGATGAGGCATTGATCTATTACAGCTAGAGGTCATTTGCATCATTTTAAAAATCAAATTAGAATTTAATGTCTTTTCTTTCTATTTTGTGGTAATGACCCACCTATCTCAAGCTCTAATGTAGTTGAGAGTCAATGTAAATGTAGCTAGTTTGCAGTACTTTCCTTATTGTTGAGCTATGTTTGAGATTTCTGCTTTAATGGTGATACTGTGTGTGAGTTTAGACTGTATTTGAAGTGCATCATAGGTAAACCCACCTAGGCCTTGTAGAGCCTGAAGAGAAGAAGGATTAAATATCCTTGTTAAGTTGGTCCAGCTAGTCCTTTGAAATCATAGTTGAGGTTGGCTACCTTTCAAAATTTGGTTGTAGATTATACTGGTTGTTGATTTTTTTGTTCAGCATAAAAAAGAGCCAACACGGTATATGTAGACAACCTGTATATGCAGCAATGGCATGACACTAGCTTGGAGATTCTATGGAGATTATCAAAGAAGCAATTGGAGGATAATCGTTCTATTAGTTGGAAGAGGTTAACTCTTAACCGGTATTGATGTTCCAACTAGTTTCACTGATTGTGTGATGAGTTATCACTGGTAATGATGAGTTATCCCTAATCGACAGATTTGGCGGAAATATATGATGTGCTATGTTAGATTGTCCAGATACACTGCACCTAGGAAATTGTTATATGATTCCCGAGCTGACATGAAATCTAATGTCTATATAATGACATTATGAATAACTATTTTTATAATGTGAGTTAAGTTGTTGCGATTTACTGAAGGCTTTGCAGAGTATGTTGGTGATGTAGTTTTGAGTGAGCAGAAGAGGATCTTTTCAAAGGAGTTGTACTACTTCTATATCACACCACCTATTGTTTTATGATCACTACAATAGTCAAATCCCCTAACCAAGTAAGCTCTAACAAGCTTCATTATACAAATCCTCTAACAAGGTGATCCATTAGTTTGGGTTGGAAATCCTCTCCCAAGGTTACTCCTAACAAGGTACTACCTTTAAGAGGGTATAGCTCCTAACAGGGCTTTGGGATCTTTAACAAGATTCGCTCCTAGTAGTGAATTTTGTAGACCCTAACTAGTCAGTTACCTATTACTGTAGATAGTTAACTTGTGAGTACCACCTCACCGTGGTTTTTCCCAATTGGGTTTTCCACGTATAAACACTTGTGTGTATGGTGGATGTTTTAATTTTTATGGATGCTTTGATATCATTTTGGATTGCATGCATAGTATTAATTAAACTGGTTAACTATCTTTATCAGTCAGTGTTTAAAGTGTTATTGTTTTTGTTGTAACTAATTCACCCCCCCCTCTCAGTGCTTTGTAAGTCTATCAATTGGTATTAGAGCCAAACTTCCTTAAGGCTTAATCGCTTGGAAGGAGAACCTAAAGCCACCATGGGGGTTATGAGTTATTTATAAATGGCTAGAGTGCTTGATGTGACCAAGGAAGAGCTTGAAACCCTAAGGGTCAAATTTAAAGCTTCACAAGTCAAAAGGAGAGAGCTGGTTGATAAACTATTGGAGATATCTGATAATAGTTCTTCAGATGAGGCTAACATTGATGCATTAGCTGAAGAAGTTGAAAAAATGAATGGTGAAAATCTAAAATCTGAAGAGAGAGCTTGATTCCCTAACCATTTGCATGAGCCAAGAGCTTGAAGCAAGAAGGATAGTTGAAGACCTAATAAAAGAGAGAGATCGTGAGATTTTCAAAATCAAGCAAGAGAATGGAACTTTGCATGAAAATTGGCATGAGGAGAAGGAAGAGAAGGAGGCTTTGTAGCTAGATCTTGAAATGGCAACATCTCTAAGAGAGAGTGACAAAACACAATGAAGATCTTACTAGAGAGATCACTAAGGCTAATGGAAAGCTGGAAAAGTTCAATAAGAGTTCTTCTATGCTGGATGAGCAGATCCAATCTCAAAGGATGAAAGGTGACACATCTGGACTAGGTTTTAATACACCCGAGAAAGGAGAATCTTCTGGTACAAAGAGCAACATACACAAAGGTAAAATTGCTCCTAAGGCTAAAAATCCTACCAATAAGAAAGATTTAAAACCTATTTGCTTTATCTGTCACAAACCTGGACATACTGCAAATGTGTGTAGAAGCATACCTAATGAGAATATGGGCTATAATGCAAATGCTAGGTATGTGTCTAGAAGATTTGAAGGTCATTATTTCACATGCAACATGTATGGAAATAGATCAATTGAATGCAGATATGGAGTAAACAATTAAGCACCTCACATGAATCCAAGCCCCAATGGTGTCTGGACAAGAACCTATGACAACCAGGGAAACATTAACTGGGAGAAACCCTATGTAAACCAGTTTAGTCCATATAAAACGGAAAAGGTAACTAATGTGATTTGCATGATTTGTAATAATTATGGTCATGTGGCTATGAACTTTAGAAGGAGAACTGGAAGAGGTAATGCAAGACCTTGGAGATCGTCTGGGATAGCTTGCTATCATTGTCACAAACTGGGACACATGCAAATTTTTTGTAGAACTAGGAAGAACAAACTGGTTAACCACTTTGAAGATCAAAAAGGTAAATAGAAGGTCAAGGTTGAGGAAACTAGAGTGGAAATGAACAAAATCTGGAAAAAGAAAAGTGAGAACAAGTTTGTAGAAGAATCTATCCCTTCACCTAGTGTGTAGAATCCTGCACTGGTGAATTATGCCTTTCAACAAGCGTAAGGGGAGCATAACGGTAAATCTACTTCCAGACCCCTTGAAGAATGAGTGGTAAGAAAGTTTTGCATTTTGAGTTATTTCATGAGAATTCTTGATATCATTGTCTATCATTTTTTCTTAAGATTGTCAATCGGTTATATACCTGTCAGTATTGGAAGTTTTGTTAAGCAATATATTAGGGTTTGTTACCCTATTGGTTGAGAAATGAATGCAGTGGGTAATTTTATAAAAGCAAGTTTTACTATGTCATTTTTACCCCAATTGCATTCGAAAGAGAGTTCTTGAGCACCTGCAGAGTGAAAAAGAGAAGTGCTAGCTGATTATAGATGGATTTGTGTTGCGGATCGAAAGATTGAATCAGATTCGAAGATAAGAGAAGGCAAAACAGTTGTACATTCAAGAGATCAATCGGAAACCTTGCCAACACGGAGGAATTAAGGTACTCTTTTGTTAATACTCTCTCAAATCGAGTTTATCCAGAATGGCATTGTCATCTAAGCAAGTAGAGAGACTTATGATTACCACTGAACCTATGGAGTCTATGGAATTAGACAAAATAGTATCATATAATGCATTGTGTCAAGTTCCTAATGGTGTTATGATAAAAGGTGATTTATCCAGTTATATTGACTGTAAAATTGAGGATTTGGGATCATTATCAATTTATTCTCAACTGAAATCCTTGTGTGATAAAAGTGGCAAAATCAAACCCGAGTACATTAGGGTTTATGAAAAGGGTTTTTACAATGCGACATATTTCCGTGAATATTTTGAAGAAGAGCATGTTAGGACAGTTCCTAGTCATGTTCGTGGAGAAAATATGTATCTTGACAAGACACACACAATCATGGAGGAAGCAATTCATGCAGTGGCTGGTTTTTGGCAAACCAGTGAAGTTCCAAAACTGAGGAAAATTTTAAAAGACACTGTGGTTAGACTAACCCAAACTACCTCTAACAATCATGCATTTTTAGTCAACAACATTAAAGACCCAATAGTTAGAATTGCAACTATGGTCATTGGTTATAGGATATTTTATTCCAGCAGGATGAACATGTTAGGTCCCGGGAAGGACAAATGAGAGGGGGGGTGAATTAGTTGTGAACCAGTTGTCAATAAATTATAATCCAAATGCAAATTATTCTAACTTAAACTTAATGATGGTAAAGTAAACTTAAGTGCCGGTAAAACAGATTAACAGATATAGCAAGACCAGTTTAACTTAATGCATGAAAATAAAGAGAAACAACATCCATAACACATGACAAAATGATTTTAACATGGAAACTTGGTAAGGGGAAAAACCATAGTGGGAAACCTTACCCACAATCAGATGATACTACTACAAATAGTAAGTGTATACAAATGGGGCCTACACATGCAGAAAGGCCAACCGCCTAGAGCTCACTGCACAATCACAAAATAGGAGTCACACTGACTACAATTGGATGGTTGAATCCAATAATAATGTACTGGTCAAAATAGCATTTGCAATGCTTGATTCAGTGCTTGTTGAAGCTCTGAACATGAGTGCTAAACACCTTCATAACTTTCATTCAGCCTTCAAATAATGTCTGCGTGATTCAAACAAGGATCTGGATATTTTCTTCTCCTCCCACGTGAAGTTTGTGAAGTAGTTAAAACCCCAACAAATGCATACCCCCCCTGTGCAACATTTGGAGAAGAGGCAATATGAAACAGTCTACTTAGCAAATGGCATTGACAGCAATTCCTCCTTGCCTATGGCATGTGATGGCTGGAGAAGGGCATCTAAAACATAATAATGTAAAATGAAATTGTAGTCCTCCTCCCCCATGTGAAACCTCTAGCAAGGAATTGAAGTTGATAAAGGCTCAGGAGACTTTAAAGTAAATGCTTTGGCAGATCATTAACAAAATTTGAACCCCTACATGGAGTTTGGAGGGCAGCAGAAATACTTCCAAATCAAATGCAAACAACAGTTAATCCTCTCCTCTTGCGTGGGCCTGTTGAAAAGAATAGCAACTCCAACAAATGTGTTGCCAAGTCAAAATGTCTGCTCCCCTCTACATGATGTTTCCTCCTCTGTGTGGCTAGTAAAAGGATTTAAAATAAGTTCAAATGTAATATGGCAGGTGTTTAATGTTGAAGCCCTTGCGTGGAGAGTGGGGAGTTTTAAAATGAAATGTATATGGCAGTTTTGATGCCAAATCCCCTCTGTGTGGCATGTAAAAAATACAGAAACCCCAACCAAATGCAATGATGTGAGGTGAGGCTGCGTGGAATGGAGTTTCAGAGGTTTTATAAACTTCTAAGCAATGCCAATGATAGAAAGGCCACCATTAAAACTCAGAAAAAATGCATTCCCAGGCATAGAGCATTATCCCACATTGGCTGGGGAATGGAAACTTTTGGCATTTATATACAGATGTACACCCATTCATAGTGTCAAAGCCTTGAAGGATTTTGATGAATTGTGTCGGTTGGTTGCCCAAGTGGACCCCACGCGCGCGAGCACGCTTCTGGAGGCAACTGAGGAGGCTTACAAGTGGCGACCAGGTGGACTCCACACAGGCATAGATCCCGAGGCAAGTGAGTTTTACAGAGAAAAGGCAAGTTAAAGATTGAGAAAGTTGCCGGAGACCTACGGCGCACGTGGATTTGTGAAGTAAAGGTGCGTGTTGGTTAAACCTTGCTAAATGGCAAAAAGCATGTGCTGAAAATGAAGGTTAAAGACCCTGCAAGTTCAAGATGATCCAACGATGTGCATGATTTCGGAGCCCGAAGGTGCACAACTGTTAGCCATTGTGAAATAGCGAAAGGCAAGTGGCAAGTCCAGGTGGAGGTCTAGCTTGCGGGTCCCGCTAAGGTGTCACTGAGGCGACGATGATGTAGCGACAACCAAGCAGCCCAGTGGCAATGATGAGGCAGACATGTGGTGGATTGATGAGGTGTCATATGAGGTGGCACCCAGTGGACCCTATCAACGAATCAAAGACTACCACGTGGCAGGGCATCAGGGCAAAATCAGGCCAAAAATCAAAGTTAAAATCACATTAAATGATATAGTTTCAACTATATAGAAAATCCAAACATTTAAATGATGTGCACATGTTGAGGATTAATTTGCTCAGAGCCTCATTGTTGCCCGAAATGACAAGTATTATATGTCACCAGAAAGCTCTCGGAATGAGGAATGCAGTTATGAAGTTATTTTTAATAGATATGGGATATTTCGAGAGCAGTTTCCATTGGAAGGAGATATTTTTGTAGTTAAGGAAAAAGAAGGCACTTGGCAAATTTTGATGAGATATGATCTTTTTCCCCCCTCTTCTTATTCTCAATTCTTCTCAATTGTAAGGGTTCCAGTTTTTGAGAGATTTTCTCCAAGGGAGAAATCCGAAATTGCAGGTTCCAATTTTATGCATTTTGATCTTCTTGGTTGTAATGGTTGATGTCCCTATTCTGTTGTCATGGAGTAGATATATTTTGCAGGTTGTATCCTAGTTTCAGGTCACATATATGTAAGACATATATGCGATGTAGTAGATTATCTTCACACATTTCTTCAAATTCAATAAATTTAGTCTTCAAGGAAGTTTGGGTTTATCTTCTCAAAGTGAGAGTGTAATTCCTGTTCTTAGGCATCCTTTATAGAAGGGATTTAAATTCTATGAGTAGTAATTGGGGATTTGGGTTAATGTTTGAATTATGTATGATCCTTTGATGAATTCAGAATGTGTTAATGTCAGACATTAATACATGGAAATCTTTTCAATAAATTTGATATGCAGCTTGGATTCCATCTATAGTTATTTGTATTGACTCTATGCCCAGGATGAGGCATTGATCTGTTACAGCTAGAGGTCATTTGCATCATTTTAAAAATCAAATCAGAATTTAATGTCTTTTCTTTCTGTTTTGTGGTAATGACCCACCTATCTCAAGCTCCAATGTAGTTGAGAGTCAATGTAAATGTAGCTAGTTTGTAGTACTTTCCTTATTGTTGAGCTATGTTTGAGATTTCTGCTTTAATGGTGATACTGTGTGTGAGTTTAGACTGTATTTTAAGTGCATCATAGGTAAACCCACCTAGGCCTTGTAGAGCCTGAAGAGAAGAAGGATTAAATATCCTTGTTAAGTTGGTCCAGCTAGTCCTTTGAAATCATAGTTGAGGTTGGCTACCTTTCGAAATTTGGTTGTAGATTATACTGGTTGCTGATTTTGTTGTTCAGCATAAAAAAGAGCCAACACGGTATATGTAGACAACCGGTATATGCAGGAATGGCATGACACCAGCTTGGAGATTCTACAGAGATTATCGAAGAAGCAATTGGAGGACAATTGTTCTATTAGTTGGAAGAGGTTAACTCTTAACTGGTATTGATGTTCCAACTAGTTTCACTGATTGTGTGATGAGTTATCACTGGTCATGATGAGTTATCCCTAATTGACAGATTTGGTGGAAATATATGATGTGCTATGTTAGATTGTCTAGATACACTGCACCTAGGAAATTGTTATATGATTCCCGAGCTGACATGAAATCTAATGTCTATATAATGACATTACGAACAACTATTTTTATAATGTGAGTTAAGTTGTTGCTATTTACTGAAGGCGTTGCAGAGTATGTTGGTGATGTAGTTTTGAGTGAGCAGAAGAGGATCTTTTCAAAGGAGTTGTACTACTTCTATATCACACCACCTATTGTTTTATAATCACTACAATAGTCAAATCCCCTAACCAAGTAAGCTCTAACAAGCTTCATTATACAAATCCTCTAACAAGGTGATCCATTAGTTTGGGTTGGAAATCCTCTCCCAAGGTTACTCCTAATAGGGTAATACCTTTAACAGGGTATAGCTCCTAACAGGGCTTTGGGATCTTTAACAAGATTCACTCCTAATAGTGAATTTTGTAGACCCTAACCGGTCAATTACCTATTACTTTAGATAGTTAACTTGTGAGTACCACCTCATCGTGGTTTTTCCCAGTTGGGTTTTCCACGTATAAACACTTGTGTGTATGGTGGATGTTTTAATTTTTATGGATGCTTTGATATCATTTTGGATTGCATGCATAGTATTAATTAAACTGGTTAACTGTCTTTATCGGTTAGTGTTTAAAGTGTTATTGTTTTTGTTGTAACTAATTCACCCCCCCCCCTCTTAGTGCTTTGTAAGTCTATCAATTCGTATTAGAGCCAAACTTCCTTAAGGCTTAATCGCTTGGAAGGAGAACCTAAAGCCACCATGGGGGTTATGAGTTATTTATAAATGGCTAGAGTGCTTGATGCGACCAAGGAAGAGCTTGAAACCCTAAGGGTCAAATTTAAAGCTTCACAAGTCAAAAGGAGAGAGCTGGTTGAGAAACTATTGGAGATATCTGATAATAGTTCTGCAGATGAGGCTAACATTGATGCATTAGCTGAAGAAGTTGAAAAAATGAATGGTGAAAATCTAAAATCTGAAGAGAGAGCTTGATTCCCTAACCATCTGCATGAGCCAAGAGCTTGAAGCAAGAAGGACAGTTGAAGACCTAATAAAAGAGAGAGATCATGAGATTTTCAAAATCAAGCAAGAGAATGGAACTTTGCATGAAAATTGGCATGAGGAGAAGGAAGAGAAGGAGGCTTTGCAGCTAGATCTTGAAATGGCAACATCTCTAAGAGAGAGTGACAAAACACAATGAAGATCTTACTAGAGAGATCACTGAGGCTAATGGAAAGCTGGAAAAGTTCAATAAGAGTTCTTCTATGCTGGATGAGCAGATCCAATCTTAAAGGATGAAAGGTGACACATCTGGACTAGGTTTTAATACACCCGAGAAAGGAGAATCTTCTGGTACAAAGAGCAACATACACAAAGGTAAAATTGATCCTAAGGCTAAAAATCCTACCAATAAGAAAGATTTAAAACCTATTTGCTTTATCTGTCACAAACCTGGACATACTGCAAATGTGTGTAGAAGCATACCTAATGAGAATATGGGCTATAATGCAAATGCTAGGTATGTGTCTAGAAGATTTGAAGGTCATTGTTTCATATGCAACATGTATGGAAATAGATAAATTGAATTCAGATATGGAGTAAACAATTTGGCACCTCACATGAATCCAAGCCCCAATGGTGTCTGGACAAGAACCTATGACAACCAGGGAAACATTAACTGGGAGAAACCCTATGTCAACCGGTTTAGTCCATATAAAATGGAAAAGGTAACTAATGTGATTTGCATGATTTGTAATAATTATGGTCATGTGGCTATGAACTTTAGAAGGAGAACTGGAAGAGGTAATGCAGGACCTTGGAGATCATCTGGGATGGCTTGCTATCATTGTCACAAACTGGGACACATGGAAATTTTTTGTAGAACTAGGAAGAACAAACTGGTTAACCACTTTGAAGATCAAAAAGGTAAATAGAAGGTCAAGGTTGAGGAAACTAGAGTGGAAATGAACAAAATCTTGAAAAAGAAGAGTGAGAACAAGTTTGTAGAAGAATCTATCCCTTCACCTAGTGTGTAGAATCCTGCACTGGTGAATTAAGCCTGTTCAACAGGCCTAAGGGGAGTATAATGGTAAATCTACTTCCAGACCCCTTGAAGAATGAGTGGTAAGAAATTTTTGCATTTTGAGTTATTTTATGAGAATTCTTGATATCATTGTCTATCACTTTTTCAAAAGATTGTCAATCGGTTATATACCTGTCAGTATTGGAAGTTTTGTTAAGCAATATATTAGGGTTTGTTACCCTATTGGTTGAGAAATGAATGCAGTGGGTAATTTTATAAAAGAAAGTTTTACTATGTCATTTTTACCCTAATTGCATTCGAAAGAGAGTTCTTGAGCACCTGCAGAGCGAAAAAGAGAAGTGCTATCTGATTGTAGATGGATTTGTGTTGCAGATCGAAAGATTGAATCAGATTCGAAGATAAGAGAAGGCAAAACAGTTGTACATTCAAGAGATCAACCGAAAACCTTGCCAACACGAAGGAATTAAGGTACTCTTTTGTTAATATTCTCTCAAATCGAGTTTATCCAGAATGGTATTGTCATCTAAGCAAGTAGAGAGACTTATGATTACTACTGAACCTATGGAGTCTATGGAATCAGACAAAATAGTATCATATAATGCATTGTGTCAAGTTCCTGATGGTGTTATGATAAAAGGTGATTTATCTAGTTATATTGACTGTAAAATTGAGGATTTGGGATCATTATCAATTTATTCTCAACTAAAATCCTTGTGTGATAAAAGCGGCAAAATCAAACCCGAGTACATTAGGGTTTATGAAAAGGGTTTTTACAATGCAACATATTTCCTTGAATATTTTGAAGAAGAGCATGTTAGGGCAGTTCCTAGTCATGTTCATGGAGAAAATATGTATCTTGACATGACACACACAATCATGGAGGAAGCAATTCATGCAGTGGCTGGTTTTTGGCAAACCAGTGAAGTTCCAAAACTGAGGAAAATTTTAAAAGACACTGTGGTTAGACTAACCCATTTTTAGTCAACAACATTAAAGACCCAATAGTTAGAATTGTAACTATGGTCATTGGTTATAGGATATTTTATTCCAGCAGGATGAACATGTTAGGTCCTGGGAAGGACAAATGAGAGGGGGGGTGAATTAGTTGTGAACCAGTTGTCAATAAATTATAATCCAAATGCAAATTATTCTAACTTAAACTTAATGCTGGTAAACCAAACTTAAGTGCTGGTAAAACAGATTAATAGATATAGCAATACCGGTTTAACTTAATGCATGAAAATAAAGAGAAACAACATCCATAACACATGACAGAATGATTTTAACATGGAAACTTGGTAAGGGGAAAAACCATAGTGGGGAACCTTACCCACAATCAGATGATACTACTGCAGATAGTAAGTGTATACAAATGGGGCCTACACATGCAGAAAGGCCAACCGCCTAGAGCTCACTACTCAATCACAAAATAGGAGTCTCACTGACTACAATTGGATGGTTGAATCCAATAATAATTAACTACTCAAAATAGCATTTGCAGTGCTAGATTCAGTACTAGTTCAAGCTCTGAACATGAGTGCTAAACACCTTCATAAGTTTTGTTCAGCCTTCAAATAATGTCTGCGTGATTCACACAAGAATCTGGTTATTTTCGCTCTTCAATATTCGAACACACTCATACCATATCCTAAATGCCGATTTTCAATAAGATCTTACAATCATTTATACAAAACCTAAGACCAAATGTATAGGTCGGCTCACTAAAGATATTACAATTAAAAAAATTACACATAAGTCTTGATGCGATACAACATGTCAGCTCAATACATTTATCAATCAATAACGAATCTCCATATTGTGCCATGCTGATTTGGAATAGATAACATGTACCATTCGATAACCTAGACCTATGTCTTAGTAAAGGCAAATTTGTCAACCCGATTAGATCAATAAGAAAAACACCATATCCAAACTTCCAGTCCATGTCTTTGACATAATCAAATGATCTCCAGATGATAACAAGTCATCATCTTTGCCGGTGAACACATGCCGGTGACTATGCATAAGCCACTAAACATACCAATGAACATAATGTAGACCTCCAAGAAGACAAGTGTTGAAATCAATGACAAAACCAATGCAACATATGACAAAGTCATCCATAATACAAACAATCTCCCCCTTTGGCACTGATGGCAACAATAGATGGAAAAACATCTAAGTGCCAAAAACATAATGCCAAAAAACAATAAACCAATCAATCTCCCAAAGGTAGATCAATACAAAGTTCTGTAACAGAAACAGAAACCAGGACCAAAATACATCTCTCCAAAAAGTATATCTCTCCCCCAATGTATAATGTTTTTCCAAAGAAATCTCTCCCCCTTTGACATCAAATGCCAAAGCAGTTAAGAATTCAAAACTTAACATTCAGCCAACTACTCCCCCTGAGAAGTAGATCTCCTCCATCAAAGCCAAATTTTTTCTTTTTTGTTAGTCCCTGTCGATTTGATGCCAATCTTTAATATCTAAGTCTCTGTCAATGGGGAAATTACCCCAAGCTGCTCTATGAGATATTCAAAAGTTTCCTTAGGAAAAGGCTTTGTAAAGATATCTACAATTTTCTCTTTAGTATTCACATAAAACAATTTCACTTCATTTGCTTCAACATTCTCTTTCAAAAAATTATACTTAATAGAAACATGCTTTGTCTTGGAGTGAAATACTGGATTCTTTGATATATCAATTGCTATTGAATTATCACAATAAATGATTATTGGTTCTTTGCATTTTACCTTTATATCCTTCAACATTTTCTTGATCCATAATACTTGAGTACAATTAGTTGTTGCTGCAACATATTCTGATTCTGCTATTGATAATGTTGTACAAGTCTTCTTCTTGCTTATCCATGAAATCAATCTTCTGCCAAGAAAGAATGCACTGCAAGTGGTACTCTTTCTGTCATCTATATCACCTGCCCAATTTGCATCGACGTATGCACATAAATCAAAATTTTCATCCTTAGGATACCATAAACCAAGATTTGTTGTGCCTTGTAGGTACCGGAAAATCCTTTTAATTGCTGATTCATTATTTTTTTTAGGATTTCTTTGAAATATTGAAACAATACATACTGCATTCATTATATCAGGTCTGGTTTGTGTTAAATATAGTAAACCTCCAATCATAGATTTTTATCTTGTCAGATTAATAGGAGTTGAATCATCCTTCAATGTCAATTTATCAGTTGTAGTCATAGGAGTACTTATCGGTTTGGAATTTTCCATACCAAATTTCTTCAAGAGTTCCTTCAAGTTCTTTGTTTAACATATGAATATACCTTTATCTATTTGTGAAATCTGCAAAACTAGAAATTTTTTATGTCTCCAATCATAGACATTTCAAATTCTTTTTATATCTGATTAGCAAAGTCCTTACATAATCCATCTTCACCTCCAAAAATGATATCATCTACAAAGACTTCAATAACCAAACTATCATCATTGATGACTTTGTAATATAAATTGTTGTCAGCATTACCTTTTGTGTAACCAAGCTTCAAAAGATATTTATCCAATCTAGGATACTAAGCTATGGGAACTTGCTTCAATCCATATAAAGCTTTCCTTAACCTGCAAATGATATCCTTATTATCTGTCAAAGAAAATCCATCAGGTTGTTCAATGTAAACTTCCTCCTCAAGATCTCCATTCAAAAATACACATTTTATATTCATTAGATAAACTTTATAGTTCTTATGAGCTGCAAATGCAAGAAATAGTCTAACTGCATCAATTCTGGCTACTGGTGCAAAGGTTTCATTATAATCTATTCCTTCTTTCTGTGAATAACCTTTACAAACTAAACTTGCTTTGTTTCTGATTACTTCTCCATCTTCATTAAGTTTATTTCTATATACCCATTTAGTTCCAATTACATTTTTGTCTTTAGGCTGGGGAACCAATGTCCAAGTATTATTCTTTTCAATTTGTTCTAATTCATCTTCCATTGCTTTTATTCAATGTTCATCCTGACATGCTTCAATAACAGATGCTCGTGCAACTTGAGAAATTAAATATACCTCTTCATTTTCTAGTCTTCCTCTAGTCATAACACCTTGATTCTTATTTCCAATTACCTGATTCTCTAAATGATTCAATCTTACATACCTAGGTTTGTTCTAATTAACATTCACAGGTTGTTCTTCTTCAGTCACTGTTGAGTTTTCTGATGATGCCAGTGTGACTGGGTCTTCATTTTGTACTGGTGCTATCTGTGTCGGCTGATCTATAATCATTTCAACTATCGGTTCTACAGATCTTGAATCTCCTTTAAAATGTTCATTTATCTTCACATTAGTACTCTCAATGATTTTATGTAACCTTTTATTATAACATCTCTATGCCTTGCTTTTAGATGAATAACCAAGAAATATTCCTTCATCACTTCTAGGATCAAATTTGCTAATGTACTCATCTCTTCTAATATAACATTTGCTTCAAAATATTTTGAAGTACTTAAGAGTAGGAATATGACCAAACCATAGTTCATAAGGGGTCTTACCAATTTAACTTTTGATGTGAACTTTATTGAAAGTATAAACCATTGTATTCACTACTTCTCTCTAGTACATATGAGGTAGATTTGCTTCCATTAACATAGTTCTTGCTGCATCTAGAATAGTTTTGTTCTTCCTTTCCACAACTCCATTCTGTTGGGGTATCTGGGGTGCTGATAGTTTTGTTTTGATTCCATTCACTTCACAGAATGCATTAAATTCTCTAGATATAAATTCTCCTCCTTGATCTGATCTCAAACATTTGATTTTGTTGTCAGTTTCATTCTCTACCATTGCCTTGAATATCTTGAATCTTCCAAAAGTTTTTGATTTCTCCTTGAGAAAAGTAACCCAACACATTCTATAATAATCATCAATTATTAGCATAAAGTATCTATCACCTTGTAGACTTCTTGTTCTTGCTGGACCACATAAATCAGTATGAATTAAATCAAGAATATTATTGGATTTCTCAATAATGCTCTTAAATGTTGTTCTAACTTGCTTTCCCATTTGACATTCCTTACATATCATATTATGAGGTTTCACGATCTTAGGTAAATCACTTACTATCTTAGTTGAACTAATCTTTCCAATGCATTCAAAATTCACCTGACAGAGTCTTTTATGCCATAACCAACTTTCATCAATGTGCACAATTAAAAATGTTTTATCATTGGTATTTAAGTGAAAGATATTACCTTTAGTCTGATTACTGGTTGCAATCTCCAATCCAGTTCTATTTATGATTTTGCATTTTCCATTCTTGAACTGTAGCTGAAATCCTTTCTCAACTAACTGACCAACACTCAAAAGATTATGCTTTAAACCTTCTACATAATAAACATTGTCAGTATTGTGCTTATCATCCAAAGATATAATACCTTTTCCTTTGATTAAACAATATTTATCATCTCCAAACCTTAATAGACCTCCATGAATTTCTTGAAAAGATAAGAATTTGCTTTTGTCGCCAGCCATATGATGCGACCATCCACTATCTATAATCCATTCATACTTTTCTTCAATTTTTTCTGCCAGTGTCTACTCTACCGGTTTGGCAATAGGTGCTAGTTGATCTTCCTTTATTGCAACAAAAACCCATCTGTTATCTACTGGATCTTCATCTAAATCATCTGTAACATCTTCATCTGCATAGTAACATGACTTATCTCTATTTTTCTTGAATCTATATCTTTGATATTTAGGGTTAGGCTTATATGATCTTTTTGCTTCCTCCCTTAGTCTTGCATGTCTATCATGACATCTAGATGCTATATGAAAAACTTTATCATAGTTAAAACATTTGAAGGTGCTTTACCTTCATACTTACTCCCTGCTGGACCTTTAGGCATCTTCCTTGCGAATAGTGCTTCAAGTTCTTCAATTTCTTTATTTTCTCTCATCATATCTTCAAGTTATTTTGCATAAAGTTCTTTCCAATCAGTTTTGTCAGATGATGATGATACTTTGAAAGCTAAATCAGTCTTTACAGTAGCAACAGGACCAAATTTCTCAAGCTCAAATGCTAAAAGTTTTCCAACCAAAGTATCTCTAGAAACTAAAGTATTAGGCATTGTTCTCATTTCATTAATAGCAGTCACTTTCATTTTGTAAGCCGGTGGCAAAGCTCTTAAAAATTTAGAACAAATTCATCTTCACTTAAAGATCCTCCACAACATTGTATTTCTAAAACAATTTCATTAACTCTTTCCATAAATGCATAAATTCTTTCATCTTTTTCCATTTTTAAATTTTCATACTTGACCTGGTAACATTCCAGTTTTGCAATTTTGATAGTGGTATCTCCTTCATTCAGTGTTTCCAGTTTATGACAAAAAGCTTTAGCAGTAGATCGTCTGATAATCCCATGATTTTCTGATCTGATAATGCGCTCAAAAGTGTGCTTCTCTTGCTTTGCAATCATTGTCCATGTCCTGAGCCAATGCTGGTGCATGAAGTTGATTTGGAACAGGAGCAACATAGCCATTCTTTGTAACATCCCATATATCTCTTCCAATGTAGTTCAGATGTGTTTCCATTTTGATCTTCCATATGCCATAGTTAGTTCCATCAAGCTTCAAACTATCCTTCCTGAAAATATTTGTTGCCATAGGATCTCCTCAAGCTGTTAGGCTTTTGCAAAAAGAGGACCAAGCTCTGATACCAATTGTTAGGTCCCAGGAAGGACAACTGAGAGGGGGATGAATCAGTTGTGAACCAGTCATCAATAAATTATAATCCAAATGCAAATTATTCCAACTTAAACTTAATGTTGGTAAACAAAACTTAAGTGATAGTAAAACATATTAACATATATAGAAATACCAATTTAATTTAATGCATGAAACATAAAGAGAAACAACATCCACAACACATGACACATATATTTTAATGTGGAAACCTGGTAAGGGGAAAAACCATGGTGGGAAACCTCACCCACAATCAGATGATACTATTGCAGACAGTAAGTGTATACAAATGGGGTTTGCACATGCAGAAAGGCCAACCACCTAGAGCTCACTACTCAATCACAAAATAACAGTCACACTGACTACAACTGGATGGTTGAATCCAATGATAATGTACTACTCAAAATAGCATTTGCAATGCTGGATTCAGTACCGATTAAAGCTCTGAACATGAGTGCTAAACACCTTCATAACCTTCGTTCAACCTTTGAATAATGTCTGTGTGATTCGCACAAGGACCTGCTTATTTTCACTCTTCAATATTTGAACACACTTATACCATATCCTATATCCTGATCTTCAATAAGATCTTGCAATTATTTATACAAAACCTAAGACCAAATGTATAGGTCAGCTCACTAAAGATATTACAATTAAATCAATTACAAATAATTCTTGATGTGATACAACATGTTAGCTCAATACATTTATCAATCAATAAATAATCTACATAACGTGTCGTGTTGATCTGGAATAAATAACATGTACCAGTCCATAACCTAGACCTATCTCCCATTAAAGACAAATTTGTCAACCCGATTAGACCAATAAGAAAAACACCAAATCCAATCTTCCAGTCCATGTCTTCGACATAACCAAATGATCTCCAGATGATAACAAGTCATCATCGCTGCCGATGAACAATATAACCTATTGGTGAACACATACCAATGACTGTGCATAAGCCACTAACCATACTAGTGAACATAATGTAGACCTCCAAGAGACAAGTGTTGACATGAATGAAAAAACCAATGCAACACATGAGGAATTTATCCATTAAACCAACATAACAATATGCCATCTATTGTTGTGCATGCAGCTTACCGGATGATTATTGAGAATGCAGATTATGACCTATGCAAGGCAATAAGGAGCCAATTGATGTTGAACCTACAATCAATCAAGAAAGACAGTAGTCAAAAGTTCAAACTTCAAGTATTGAAGATGGCATCCATGATCAATGTTTGATGAAGGCATTCTACATGAAACCATCAAACCTTTGTGTGAAGGTCAAACAAAACTTCATCAAGGTATGCATTGTTGTTTCAAGAATTTCATTTTAGATCTAGTCTTTCTTTCAAAATTAAAGTATTCTATTATAGTCTTTCATTACCTTTATCATTGAAATTTCATGGTTAACTCCAAAACTAAGGTTTGACCTAATGAAAACCCCTATATCTAGCCTATTTCCTATTTTTTGATGTACAAAGAACAGGTGTAGAAATTGTACTACTTGATCTTCAAAAATCAAGGTGAACTTCTAGGAATAGGTCCTAAAAATATTTTGTCCATATATCAATTTGTGACTCTGTGGGATATTTGTAACAGTCTATTCATGATGATTTACTTCAATTATTCATTAATTTACGCTACTTCATAATTATCAATCAATTTCAACTTAAGAAAGAGGAAAAACCTAATCCAAGAGAATATAATTAGACTTTTAGCCATGTCCTTATATTAATTGAGGCTAGATGTATAAGGTTCACCCCTTTTTCCACCTTGTTATGGTTAATTTGGGATTGCTAGTGGTTTTATTATCTTAATTTAGCCTAATTCCAAATTAAACCATTACACTATAAAATGCATAGAAAATTATGAAAAAGCATGCAACAACATCTACATCATCCAAATGGTCACCCTGCTCCACAATAGTGCACAAATCCTTGATCCTAGTTGGTAGTCTCTCTCATTTGCGAAGTTTTTTTATTGTGGCTCCATATAAATCATAGTGAAAATCGTCATCCTCAATAGTGAAAATTACCTTTCTTGGGGCCCACTCCTCGAGTATATAGTCAAAGTTTTGCCCAAAAAGTTGAAGTTTTTTTCTTGTGGTGGTTCTAGGTCATCCTCCTCCCCATTTTTACCACCTCGATGGGGACAAGATATGAGGGGGAATATAATTATCCTTTATTAGTTTGTCTCTTCTTACCTATACTAACATTTTTTAAGAATTCTTCTCATCTAATTAGCTTCTATTTTTTGTGCTAATGCATTCTAATATTTGTCAATATTTGGATTTTCACACTAGGTACTATAGTTTTTGTTGAACAATGGGGGAATCAATTTTTCTTACCTTATTGACCTCTATGGCCTCTACAATATTCTTTTTCTTTTAAGGTAATTAATACATTCAATGCACTGCATGGACTCAATGAACATCTCTTTTTGAACCACTTTAGTGCATCTAATCCTTCAAGTTGATTAGTTCACCAAACTAGGGGGGCAAAATGTAGTGTCATAAATTGTACCCAATGCATTTATTTCAATTTGGCATTGAGCCCAATGTATTTATAAAAAGAACCATGATTGGGATTTTATCATTCTAATATCTGTTGGGATAGTGTGCTAGAATGTGTTTGAGTGATGGGTTGTCACTGATGTCAAAATATTCCTCTGTGTGTTCTAGTGTTGCAGTCAGATGAAGTGAGTTGGTTTGGCCAGTGTGTTGCAGTTGAGTTGTTCTGGATTAAAGGGTTTTGAGATAAGTATCTCTAGTTGATTCAACTCAAGTTTTAGTTATATGCATGGAAATTTAATTGAGTTATGAGAACTGATATTGCAGTTGGCTTTTTAGTCGTTCAGTGTTGATCAATGTTCTTGATTTTGGTCTGCATTGCAATATCTTGGTTTGCGGATTTGGAAGAGTGTTTGGGACATTCTGGTGTGTCCTCAATTTAGATGGTTCATGATTTGGAGCTCTACAAGTGAATCTTTTATTTTTCCAATCATTGTAGTGAGTGTTCTTAAAGTTCGGTATAATGATGATAGAGATTCTAGTAAGTGGTGTTGTTCTTGTTGTTTTTGTGGTAATTCTTGATGCTTGTGGATATTTCTAGATTGTGTCCTATTTTTTTTGGATCATTGTGCTCATTGTTGATTATCTCTTTGTTATGTTCGCGTTATGCAACATTATTGGTGACTAGATGATTGTACCGTGTTGCGGATGTTTGAGGCATAATTCTTGGAGGTGTTGCATGTTCAAGGTGTTTGGTTGGGTCCATACAATGTCTTAGCCGACATTGTTTTGGTCCACATGTAATTTTGTAGCATGTATGGTTATAACTTTTTAATTTTTGATGTGTGTTTTGGAATCAAGGATAACTTAGAAGGGGGGGGGGTGAATCAGTGATCTACTGGTAAATAATTTTTTTGACTTAATCTCAAACCATCGGAAGCATATGCACAAGAAAGTAAAATGTGGAAACACAAGATAATCAACCACAAAATCATAACACCGATATTTTTACATAGAAACCCAAATGGGAAAAACCATAGTGGTATTTGAACCCACAATACTATTCTACTATGACCAGTAGAAAAATAGTATTGTAAAAGGGGAATGCACTAGCATTCAGGCATGCTTCCTAGAGCTCACTACTCAATTACAATAAGGGCTACAACCCTAGAAGGCTCAATGCCTTACAAATAATTTACAATGATGAATTGCAATAATTGAACTCCAAAATAGCATCAAACAATGCCTAGATGAGTTCTAGTTAAGTGCAAAAACTTTGACTATATCTGCTCTGCTACTCTATTATGTTTTTTGTTCAGTCAGTTACCAGATCAATAATGCACATGTGAAACTATGCCAAACAATTTTCTTGATCTCTACTCACTCACCACACACCATGCCATACACCAAAAAGATCTTCTACATCACTCTTATATATCCACAATTACAAAATAAACAATTATAAAGTTGCACTGTAATGTAACGTGTAATCATCAGTCGGCTTGAATCAGATCACTAAAAGAATACGTAGATCATCCAAATGATGTTAAAATGATTACCATATGTTGGCCCTATCATCCCATGCATGAATCTGACCACCACAATCACCGAAAATCTTTTAGACCAAAACTACTCTGCATATCCTGAAATACTAGTTATCTATCACTAGATCACATTCACTTTTAGTTACTAGAATTCATAATTATCAGATAGGATTTCCAAGAAGAGTTTCCATCAATGACAACACTAGACCATTATTCACACATCAGTATCCACCAGATGAGTGTCAATTGCCAACAATCTCCCCCTTTCGCATTGATGGAAACACTTGTGAAAAATGACTAAGTGTTGAAACAACCTGGATACTAAATCAAAATTTTGAAGGCTCCCCCTTAGATAGAAATCTCAAAAACTTGTATCATTTTGTACATTTTTCACTCTACTCTCCCCTTTGACATTAATGCCAAAGTTGGGGCGCTGCACCAAAACTTATATATAGGAATATCTATCGGATACACTATACAAACTTGAAGATATCAGCAAAAAGAGTTTTCAAAAATCCCAAGTGGGCATCCCACCCAGTCTTCAAGTTATCCAAAACTATGATGAATGCACTAAAAACATATGCATAAATATCCACATCCTTCAATTTAGATAGAATAGTTTGAGCCATTGCCTTCAAGCAATCAACTTTATTTCTCAGCATGGTGTCCTTCCAGGGAGCAACAAGGTTCTGGAGTTCACCAACTCTCCTCAAAATTTTGTCTTTTTTTGCATTAAGGCTTGAGATTTGATCATTTAGAGCCATCACTTTTCCTTCTATGTTGTTGGTAAGGGCTACATTAGAATCAAATGAATGTGATATTCCAGCTAGCTTACCTTGGAAAATACTAATTTGCTTGTCTATATCAGCTGTGAACTTGGGCAATATAAGACAAGACTTATATATCTTACCACCTTTAGTCAGAGCATCAGAAATATTATGCATTCCTTTGTTCCACCTAACTCTATCATCTTCAATCATTTTTTGAAAGGTCTGCATTCTCACTTCCTTAAATATATCCAATAACTTCTTGGTGGTTGCCTTCTCTAGTGATTCAAAATTGGTATTGATATTGTTAATTAACTATAAGAGCTTACTGAAGGAGTTATAATTTGGATCTATTTGTGTTTTTGGTACCACCAATTATAAAACACTCACAAACATCTCAATCGGCTTCTTGTCCTCAATCTCGGATTTCACTAAGTTTTGACTAGCTTGAGCCTGGACTACTGTAGCTATCATTAGCCTTTCTATTGGAGACGTCTGTCCAATATCAAGAGGTTTATGAAAATCAATGGAGATTTGTGGAAGAATTCTTTTTCCTTTGTGCTTAGGAGTGTCAATTGCGATGACTACTAGGATATTGTTAGTTTTCTGCTCTCCCTCCTCTTGTACCTTATCTTGTACTTTATCCTTGTCTGCCTCGCCTCTTCTTGCAACCTTTCCTTCTTTATCCTTTTCCTTTTCTTCAGCCTATGCACTTGTGTCACCACTTGGTGCAGTATGAGCTTTAGGTGCCTCTTTTGCCTTTTTAGCTTTCCCTTCCACCATTTTCGGGTGAACAACTGGAGGATTTTGACTATGTATAGCATCAAGGGTTGAAAGGGTCTGGTCTACCGTATGAGAGGTGTCATCCTTATAAGATTCATCATCATTGATTGTGATGCAGGAGCATCGGTCTAGTTCTTACCAATTGGGCAATTTTTTGTGGAATTGCTTGTGAGCATGGCATTCATTCATGTTGGAGTGTTTAGCATTGTGGTTTTGGGTGTATTCCCTTGTGTTCATGGTCTTTACCGTGTTTGAGTTTCATAGAATTTGGCTTTGTTTCTGGTGAGATGTGGATTCTGGTATTGTCTCGGTTGATATGTTCTTATCAGTTATCCTAGTTGTATGTTGAGCAAAGACGATTTTGGGTTGCATGACTTGTGGATCATTGGATGTGTTGCTTTGGTTCTTGGCCCAGATTCCCTGAAGTCTATGCATCGTTTTATGATTTGGAGATAGTTCTTAGTGATTTGAGCCGACATGTTACCATTGCATGTTTCATGAACTAGTTGGTCTTTGGGCCGACTTGATTGAGTTATAATTATTTGGAGATGGTATAAATGGAAGCTTGTGAATCATTTGAAGACAACATAGGGAGAAGTTAGAAGATTGAAAATAGAGCTTTAAGATTGAGTGAAGATGTAGAATTGACGAGATTCCAATCCGATAGGACTGAGGTCAGAAGGTTGAGGTCCAGGTTAGGGTAGAACTGGTAGACTATTACAGGAAGCCAATTTGATATATGGATGATTTGCGGATCTTGTAATTGCATTGTAAGCATTGTTTGTATCCTAGACTGCGATCCAATATGTGGCATGTATAATTATTCAACTTGTAATAAGACTCATTCACATTGTTTACCGATTATGTGTTCTTTGTTGTTATTGGCACTTTGTTACCGGTTACCGATATGCTTTGCATGGTTTATGTGTTTAGATGCAAGTTTGGGTTGTCCTTCATTGAATATCCCTTCCTTGACTGCATCAAATGGTATTAGAGTTGGTTCGTGAACCTGTTGTTGGACAAAGTGTTGTTTGTGCACTGGTTGGTTGGAGAGAAGATTGAGGCAACTTTTAGACTTGTTCAGATTGCCAAATGTGAGGAAAGCAAGGTTTGTAGGTAGAATGTCAATCCTAGAGCTTGAGCGTGAGGCAGTTAGTGGGTGGAGACTTGAATAGGTCATCGTGGAGAGGAAACCGGAAGTTGTGGTTAGATTGCCAAATCTCCTGAGGTAGTTGAAAGTACCTACTGACCGATCAAGAAACTAGATCAGGTGATGGGACTCACTTTTCAATTAACCCTGAGAGTCTGATGCAAGAGCACCGGTCTATTTCTTACCGGTTGGGCAGTTTTCAGTGGAATTTCTTATGAGCTTGGCATTTCTTCGTGTTGGAGTGTTTAGCATTGTGGTATTGGGTTTATTCCCTTGTATTCATGGTCTTTACTGTGTTTGAGTTTCATAACATTTATCTCTGTTTCCAGTGAGATGTGGATTCTGGTATTGTCCTGGTTGATATGTTCTTACCGTTTAGCCTAGTTGTATGTTGAGCAAAGATGATTTCGGGTTGTGTGACTTGTGGATCATTGTAGGTGTTTCTTTGGGTCCTAGCCAATATTCCCAGAAGTTTGTGCATCATTTTTATGATTTGGAGATTGTTCTTAGTGATTTGATATTACATGTTACCATTGCATGTTTCATGAACCAATTAGTCTTTGGGCCGACTTGATTGAGTTATAATTATTTGGAGATGATATAAATGGAAGCTTGTGAATCATTTGAAGACAATAGAGGGAGAAGTTAGAAGATCAAAGATAGAGCTTTGAGATTGAGCGAAGATGTAGAACTGACGAGATTATGATCTGGTAGGACTGAGGTCGAAAGGCTGAGGTCTGAATTAGGATAAAACCAACAGACTAATACCGAAATTTGACTTGATGTGTAGATGATTTGCGGATCTTGTAATTTCATTGTAATCATTGTTTGTATCCTGGACTGCAATCCAACATGTGGCATGCATAATTCTTCAGATTGTAATAAGATTCATTCACATTGTTAATCGGTTATGTGTTTTGTGTTGTTACTGGTTGTTCTTCTTGCTATTTTTGGCACTTTGTTATCGGTTACCGATATGCTTTGCATGATTTTTGTGTTTAGTTGCAAGGTTGGGTTGTCCTTCATTGGATCTCCCCCCCTTGATTGCATTAGATTGGCACTCGATTAATCTTTAAGAAGCTTTTCCCAAATCTCTTATGTTTCTTTCCTTACTTCCTCTACCCTGCCAACCATAAGTCTATTGACTCTGTTTTTGCTTCTGAATTATTTCTGGTTGGCCAATTCCACGAGTCTGTCAACTTCTTCTTGAGATATGCAAGCACTGATATTTATCAATTCATGCTCTATCATTTCCTTATATAGTCTTCTTACAGTTAGCCTTCTAACATTAAGAATAATACAAATGTTTTAGAATACTGCATTCTAATTCAATTAAAGACATGTTGAAGTTATGCAGATGCAATACAACAACTTCCTCAACTTCCCTTTGCTCATTTTTATCAAAATTATCATAGTATACACTGATGTTCTTAAGATTACCATCCTTAACTATTTCATTAGTCAACTCTTTTGCAATTAATGGAGGAACAAAGGTATATTTACCTTCCACTTTGTCGGATTCAAGGTCCTTATCAAATTTTGTTCTCACCCTTCTTCCTCATTTAGGCCTACCGGTCAGAGAGGGTTCAAATCATATCTTCTTGCTCGGTTGAGCACCACCGAACTATGGTTTCCTAACCACTCTAACAAACTCTCCTTTCTTCTTGACCTACTCAGCTTATTCATCTAACTTTATTTCATATGCAACCGAAGATACAACAACATATGTCCTCTTTGGTTTCTCCTTTTGTTTCAATACTCCTTTCCCGAATGAGCTTTGACATGTATATGACTTCACCAAAGTAGAGGCAGACTTGGTCTCCTTAGGCTTCTATTTGGAAGGAACCGGTTCAACCTTAGGCTTCTTTGATTCTTCTTTAGCTTCCATTTGTGCCTTCTTCTCCCTCACTTGCTTGACTACTTCTCTAGTGAATCCCATTTTCACAACCACTTCCTCATCCATTTTAAATACCTTTCTTTTTCTTGTCGGTTGGGTGAATTTCTCATGTAACTCCATATCCTTCTCCTTGAAGGTGTCAAATCTTGGTTCATTTGATTCCATCGGTTTTCTCAGAAGGTGTTGAGCATAGACCTCAAGTGTTTGGGTATCAACCTCATAGCCCACTGGAAAAATCCACACTGTTCTTGGTTCTACTGCCTCCATATGGCATTGGTCCTTGTTGACCATGAAACAGATAGTGTTTTCATACTTGTCCACCACTTCCTTAGGAATCCTTATTCTATTCTTCATTCTGCCTTAGAAGATTTTAAAGAAACTCCAAAGAGCAGTTGTTTGATTCTCTTTGTTTCCCAATCTCTGCATACCTTGTTTGAGCTAAGAGGCCACCGGTAAGTCATAAGCCCATTGGACTCTCCCTGTCCCAGGGATCTCAATGATGAAATATGGTGCAAGATAGATAATTAGAGAACCAAATTTAAAAATATGCTTCTTATTAGATTTAATCATCTTCAAATTGTTGGGAATCTCTTCAAGAAGGACTGTACACAAATCATACTACATATCCTCTTTCACCATCTGATACCCTGCATAAACTGCAGTACCAGAGACAAAATTCTATCTGCTAGACTGGTAAAATTTGTATCCAATGATCATGGATACAAATCTCATATCATGCTCTAAGATATCATCAATGGTCATAGATCTACTATCAAATTGAGCACTAGTTAAATTTGTAACGGTAGGGTTTGTTACCTTCCTTAGATTAGGTTTCCCATTAGTTTGATTTAGGCATGTGTTTGCATGGATTGCCTGCTAGTTTATCTTGTATGGTTTGTCCAGCCAAATAAACTCATCATTCACATGGCTCAGAATGTACCTCACCCATTCATAGTCATCGATTGTCAGGAAGTGAATAAACTGCATGAAACCCTTCCTCTGCAATTGTGCATATTCCAGCTTGGGATTTCCAACTTTATCCATTATTCGCTCAGTATATAGGGTTAATATGCCTTTATTTTTTGTTTCCTCAATTTTACAGTGAATGTATGCCCTCACATCATCAACATGTAAAACACCGTATGGAACAGATGGAAAAGCACCGTTTGGATTATCTTGAACAAACTTAATTGGATGTTTCTTAAATTGCGGCCTTGCACGTGTTTAGAAACTTCTACTTTCAAAGGTGTATTAACATAAGAAGATTCTATTTCAAGAATTTTAGGGTTCAAAATACACTTTTGTAAGTACCTTTTGCTTCTGTTGGATGCACAATGGTCTTTTGTCATATCACCTTAAGCTATTGATCGCCTTGAAATCTGGTTTGCCTTTCTCTACTACTTCAACTCTTTGCTCACAATATGATAAATGATTCATATTTTGCCCTTTTTAACTTTACAAACCCTAATTTTAAGTTGACATAAATGCATTGGTAAGGTTCAACCGGAAGCCCTGTTCAACATAAACCAACTCACTAGATTCAAGGATTGATATGATGAATTCTAGATAATCATCTCCAAACATCTGTAATCAATCTTGATCAATAATAGGCCTCTCCAGGGGGTTCTCCAAGATTTTGCATGGAAATGTCACCCCCTAAGGTCAAATGCCTTAGTTACCAAATGAATAATATACACCAGATTCAGGTACAGATCCACTAGCTACCTTGGATTCATCTTTTTTGGCCCACATCTTCTCATGCTTGCCTCTGATCTCTTCTACTTTTTCTTTGCCTTTCTTATTAGATTTGTCTACCAGAGCATTCTTGTTTACATTTTTTCTTCTACAATACTTTGCAATGCGATCGGGCTTGTTGCATGCATGACAAACAATATTTCTTTGCATAGGTCTTAAATTCATCTGATTTGGTCTCATCCTGCATTGGTTAGAGATATGTCCAAACATCCCACAAGCATAACATCTCTTGTTTAGAAAATTGTTCATTACTGCACTCTGTGCATGTTTGACTTGTGACGAAAATTATTGCATATGAAACACTGATGGGTAAAGGCAGGGGCATTGTTCATATTTTTCATTACATTATTTATCCTACTTCTGCATTGATTTTCCATATGACCAAATTTATTGCAAGTAAAACATCTACCATTGAATTTATGGGCATTAGGCTTTCTTATCGGAGGATTCTCGATCTTCTTATGATTAGGCTTTGCATTGATTTGTCCAGAACTAGAGGATTCTCCTTTCTCAAATCCAATTCCTCTCATGTCTTTTCCATGTCTCTGACTTTCCTTCATCTCATCAAGCCTTGCTAAGATAGCATTGAATTTTTCTTTGTATTAATTTGTAGTAGCAAGTTCATCTCTTAGGGCAACACTATGTCTCTCAAGTTCCTGACTTTTATTCCTTGATTGTGTCAATTCAAACTTCAACTGATCATTCTCATAGGTAAGCCTGAATCATTCATTTGATCTATCTTTCAATGATTGAGTCAAAATTTATTCATTCTTCTTTTGGTCTTCAATCTCCTTAGTCAACTTCATCATAAAGGATTGCATCTCATTCTTCAATGCGGCATTCTCTCTAGCAAGCTTATCACATTCATCAGCTTTGTCCTCATTTTCCATGATTTGTTCTTCTTTCTCCTTCAACTTGTCCATCAACTCTTTCCTCTTGTCTCTTGAAGTGTTCACTTGATCTTTCAATTCCTTAATGAAATCTCCAGTTGCATTCAGGTTTCTCTTTAAGGAACTTATTTCATTTCTTGTTGCATCAAGATCCGCAAGAGCCACACTTAGTTGTCTCTGCAAACCGAAATCCATTGATTCAATATCCCAGACCTTCCTCAAGAGGTTAAGATTCCCTGGAGGAACTAGGCTCTGATGCCAATTGTTGGAATCAAGGATCATTGAGAGAGGGGGGGCAAATCAGTGATCTATCACTAAAAACCAATTCTGACTTAATCTCAAACCACCAGAAGCATATGCAAGAAAGTAAAATGCAGAAACACAAGATAATCAACCACAAAATCAAAACACCAGGATTTTTATGTGGAAACCAAAATGGAAAAAACCACGATGGGATTTGAACCCACAATATTATTCTAATATGGCTAGTAGAAAAAAAATATTACAAAAGGGGAATGCACTAGCATTTAGGCATACTGCCTAGAGCTCACTGCTCAATTATAATAAGGGCTACAACCCCAGAAGGCTCATTGCCTTACAAATCATTTACATTGATGAATTAAAATGATTGAACTCCAAAATAGCAACAAACAATGCTTGGAAGAAGTCTGGTTAAGTGCAAAAACTCCAATTGTATCTACTTTGCTACTTTGCTCTATTTTCTGTTGAAACAGCTACTAGATGAAGAATGCACACGTGAAACTATGCCAAAAAGGTTTATCGATTACTACTCGCTCACACCACACTAGACCATACACCAAAAAGATCTTCTACATTGGTCTTATATATCCTCAATCACAAAATAAACAATTATCAAGTTGACCTATAATTTAATGTCTAATCATGAGTCGCTTGAATCAGATCACCAAAAGCATATGTGGATCATCCAACTGATGTTAAAATGATTACCATATTTCGGCCCTATCATCCCATGCACAAATTTGACAACCGCAATCACCAAAAATCTTCAGGACTACAACTGCTCTGCTTATCCTGAAATACTGGTTATCTATCACTGGATCACATTCACATCCGGTTACCAAAATTCATAATTACCAGATAGAATTTTCAAGAAGAGTTTCCATCAATGACAACCTTGGACCATTATTCATACATTAGTATCTACCAGATGAGTATCAATTGCAAATAGGATGTTGAGCTGACCTTGAAATATAGGTTGATGATATGTATAAATTAATGTAATATTCATGTGAGAGATTATCTATGTGTGCGAATAATGCTTTGATCTTTTGGAATTAGTGAAGTAGTGCGAAGATAGGTATATGTGTTATGTGCTTAACCAGAATTGTTTCTAGGCATGAGTAGATGCTATTTTATCAGTTCATGATCTTTAGGATGTAATCTGAATGTTTTTGTAAGATAGCGAGTCTTCCCAAGGTTGTTACCCTTTAGTGTTTTTGACCAGTGAGCTATAGGCATTGTGCCTGACTGCATGTGCATTCTCATTGTAATATTTCATATACTTCTAACAGGGTATCATCATATTGTGGGTAGGTTCCCACCGTGGTTTTTCCCTTGACCTGGTTTTCCATGTCAAAAATCTTGGTATTATGTGTGTTATTGATGTGGTGTTGATTTATGCTTACACTGTTATTTATCAGATCTGTATTATGTTTGAGTTAAGTAAAGTTTTTGAGAAAAATGATTCACCCCCTCCCCCTCTTAGTTTTTTGCCTTGTTGCTTACAATTGGTATCAAAGCTAGTTCTTTCGAAGAAGCTTGATTGCTTAAGATGATCCGGGATGGCAACTTATAAGAAGGATAGTCCAAGATTTGATGGTTCAAACTACACTCTTTAGAAAAGATGGATGGAGTGTCACTTGAAATGCATTGGTGAATATTACTAGAAGATTACTAAAAAATGTGTATAAAATTCCTCCGAATGGTCCTCCCACTCTGGATGAGATTAAGGAAGTTGAATACGATATTAGAGCTAAGAAAACATTGTTGAGTGCCTTGACTGGTTCTACAATGATAAATGTGATGGATTTGCAGACTGCTAATGAGATCTAGAAGAATTTTGAAACTTCGTATGGAGGTAACAGTCATGTGAAGATTTCCAAGTTGCAGAGATTGAAGGGAAAGTATGAGTTATTGAAGATGGGTAAAGATGAGAACATTACTTCTTTTATGCAGAAAGTGAATAAGCTTGTGTGCAATATCAGATGTGTCGGTGGAGTATTGGAAGAATCAGAGATCATTAATAAAGTGTTGAGATCATTTCCTCCTTCTTACAAGCATAAAGTTGTTGCTATTGAGGAGATCCATACTATGAATAAAGTGACTAGATACATGCTAATTGGTAAGCTTGATGCCTTTGAATTGAGTGATTTTGGTGACTCTCTTCCTAAGACTGAATCTACATTCAAAGCTACTATTTTCGGGAAGCCAAGATATGATCCGAGAGAAAGTTCTACAAGAAGGGTATCCAGATATGAGAAAGAGATGAAGGAGATGCAAGAAGAGGAAAGAGAGCTTGAGGAGCTACAAGCATTGATTTCTAGGAGATTGTCTAAAGGAGCCGTTAAGTATGACGAAAAATTGTCTCTTAAATGTTTTTCATGTAATAAGATAGGACATTTTGCTTCAAGGTGTTTGGAAAGAGTTCCTAAGAAGACCTAAAAGACTAAATATTAGAAGAAATGTTATTATACTGTTAATGAAGGTGTGATGGATAATGAATCTGAGAAAGGCAATTCAAGTGATGATGAATGGGTATATTTTGCTATCAAGGAAGATGATCCAATGCCTATTGATTCTACTAGTTGCATTAATCAAGAAAAAACTTTGGCTGCTAAAGTTGAAGAGAGAGATGAATGGGTTATTGACACTGGTTTCTCTCATCATATGATAGGTGATAAGAGTAAGTTTGTGAGTATGAAAAAGTATGATGGTGGTGTAGTAAGATTTGGTGATGACAAAGCTGGTATCATCCATGGTAGAGTTTCCTTTTCTCTTGATGGTAAGAACAATATTGATGATATCTTTTATTTTGAAGCATAATCTTTTGAGTATTGGGAAAATGGTTGACAAGGGATATGATTTGCAATTCAAGAATGACAAGTGTAGAATCCTAAGTGGTTCCGGAATTGAGATTGCATCAGGGACAAAGACTAAAGGTAATGTCTTTCACTTGAATGCTAGTGGTGAAATTTGTTTGATTGCTCAGATTGATGAAAGTTGGTTATGGCATATAAGGATGTGCCATGTGAATTTTGATTGCATGGTTAAGATAAGTTCTACTCAAGAAATGAGAGGTCTTCCTAAGTTAGGAAAGCCTATAAATCTAGTATGTAAGGAATGTCAGTTAGGGAAGCAAACAAGAGTTACTTTTAGAAGAAAACAATATTGTTCTAATGGATTATTGGATCTTGTGCATACTAATCTGTGTGGTCCTTCTAGAGTGAGAAGCTTGTAGGGAGACAGGTATTTCATACTGATGACTAATGACTATTCAAGGATGATGTGGGTTACTTTCTAAGGGAGAAGTCTAAAGCCTTGGAGAAGTTCAAGATTTTCAAAGCCATGGTTGAGAAAGAGATGGGATTAACTTCAATGACAAAGGTAGTGAATTAACTTCCAAATTAACTTCCAATGAGTCAACGCATTTTGTGAAGAGCATGAAGTGAAGAGACAGTTATCTGCACCTAGAACCCCTCAGCGGAATGGTATTGTGGAGAGGATGAATATAATGATTCAGGAAGCTGCTAGAACCATGATGTTGGAAGGAAATGTTTCGCATATCTATTAGAGAGAAGTTGTGAGTATTGTTTTATACACTCTTAACTGGGTGCATATCAAAGGTGATACCGGTGAGACCCCTTATGAGTTATGGTTTGGTCATATTCCTATAGTTAGATATTTTAGAATTTTTGGAAGTAAATGCTATATCAAAAGAGATGAAGATCTAGTGAAGTTTGATGCTAGATGTGATGAAGGAATCTTTCTTGGTTATTCTACTAAGAGTAAGGCCTACTGATGTTATAATAAGAGATTGAGAAAGATAGTTGAGAGTGATAATATGAAAGTTGATGAAGGTAATGACTATCGGCCTAGATGCTCCGGATATGATTCAGATGATCAAATTGATGGATCTGATAAAGGAAAGCAAGTGTAGACCCATAATCAAATTTAGATTGTTTCAGAAAAGCCAGAAAATCAAGGAGAGACTAGTGCTAGTGCAGAAGAAAGAACTCAAGAGTCTAAAAATCAAGAAAATCCTAAGATTCCCAGGTATGTGAGGTTGAATTATTTAGAAAATAATATCATAGGAGATAAGAATAAAGGTGTGATGATTAGAAGAAGAATTGTTGATGAATATTGCTTGATTTCTAAGATTGAACCTAAAGATATTAGTGAAGCATGCAAAGATGAAAATTGGGTTAAAGAAATGGAATGAGAGTTTAACCGAAATGAAAAGAATA
This sequence comes from Cryptomeria japonica, assembly GCF_030272615.1. NCBI lineage: Eukaryota > Viridiplantae > Streptophyta > Pinopsida > Cupressales > Cupressaceae > Cryptomeria > Cryptomeria japonica. The sequence goes on from NC_081407.1 coordinate 591,182,287, forward strand.
ATACATGGATTCTTGTTCCCAAACCTAGGGATAAAAATGTAATTGGAACTAAATGGTTCTTTTGAAACAAATTGGATGAAAAAGGTGAAGTTATCAGGAATAAAGAAAGACTTATTTGTAAGGGTTATTTTCAGATGGAAGGAATTCACTTTGAGGAGACTTCTGTTCTAGGAGCTAGAATTGAAGTCAAGTTAGTTATTTCTTGCAAGTATGCTACTTATAAATATTTTAAAGTTTATCTGATGGATGCCAAGTCAACTTTTCTTAATGATGAATTGGAAGAGGAAGTTTATATTGAGCAACCAAGTGGATTTGAGTTGACGGATTAGGGAGATATGGTTTGCAGATTGAAGAAAGCATTGTATGGATTGAAGCGAGCCCCCAAAGCTTGGTATGCTAGATTGGATAAATATTTGATGAAGTTTTGATTCAATAAAGGTATTGCTGATAGTAATTTGTATTTCAAGATTGATAATGATAACATTTTGATTGCTGAAGTTTTTGTTAATGATATTATTTTTGGAGGGAATGATAGTTTGTGAAAGAAGTTTGCTAATGAGATGCAAAATAAATTTGAGATGTCTATGATTGATGAGATGAAATTATTTTTGGGATTGCAAATTACTCATTTGGATAAAGGCATTTTTATATCTTAGTCCAAGTATGTGAAGGAATAGTTGAAGAAGTATGGTTTAGATGATTCAAACCCAGTTGGTACCCCTATGGTAATTGGATGTAAGTTGACAAAGGATGATGAATCCCCTAAAGAAAATTAGACCAAATATAGATCTATGATTGGTGGATTATTGTACATATTTAACTCAGACCAGACC